>NW_007246492.1:235111-237008 GCF_000164805.1 Carlito syrichta
ATCCACTCACCTCAGCCTCCCAAAGGCACAGGATTACAGACTGAGCTACCGAGCCCAGCTCAAAACACTTTTAGAACGTGTCCATTCTGAGGCCTTTTAGTGCTTCTGCCGTATTTTGCTTCATCTCTTCCACATTGGCGAAACGTTTCCCTTTGAGGACTTTTTTTCATCAGAGAAACAAGAAAGAGTTGCTCAAGGCAAGATTGAGTGAATAGGGATGGTAGGATATGGAGGTCACGCCATTTTGGGTCAAAAACTACTAAATACGCAGCATGATGTGGGCAGGTGCCCTCGTAAGTCGCCCATCATGAAATGGACAAATGTGTTCAAAGAATCTCCAAAAAAAATTCACTGAAGCTGAATGTAGCCTCTCACAACAATAATAGCTGGTACACTGATGCCGGTGAGTTCTTAGAACACTCACCTAGCAGGGAAAGTCTGTACTACAAGGGGCCTATCCTTCAAATTCTAGTTTTTTGGGGGGTCCCCCTCACATATTCACAAAAGTTTGTATTTATTTTGGTGTGTATCCTATTACCTCCCATGGTTGCTCTGACTTTATCAAGCATGTTGAGATTCAGCTGTATTTATGGGTCTAGTGGAAACAGAGGGTGGTTGTTGTGGTAGATCTTAAGAAGAAAGAACATCCCTTTCAAGACACATGCCTTGCTGAGCTTATCACAGAAAAAGTAGTAATCTTAGATGTAAGAGGGATAGCTACTTTTTCTACTGGTAAGGAAGCATTAGAGTTTCTCAGGGGTCTGAGATTCTCAGTTGAGTACAACAAAATGTTCTCATCTCAAGTTTCAGGGAGCCATTATTTCCCAACCAAACCCTAAGTTTCACATAAGATTCTCAGTGGGGCTGTTGATTCAATTGATGTTGTAATTCTGCAACCTATGTTTTGTGTTTGATCACCAACAACATCAGCCCTATGGTTATAAGAAATGAGATGATTTTAAGGCTGCCACAGAATTTCTGTAACTCTAAGACCATTCATTTTATCTGAGAGTTAAGGAACTTGAGTTTGTCATTTTCTTACTGTAAGTGTTTCAGTGCACTTGAAAGAGTCTATAATGGGCCAGTGCAGCAGCTGCATGGGCTCTCACAACACTTACTTAATTGGCACTTAATTGCAATTAACCATAGGTGATAATTAAAATGTTGCTACATGCATGGGTTACTAGCATCTAATTCCCATTGGCAAAAGGCTCAGCTTTTTATCTATTCCCTGAAACTCATCTTTTAGGGTTTGTCTCCTGAGATAATTTCAGGTCCAATTCTATAGCAGTCAGGGTCCAGCCAGAAGACAGAAATTATACCAGTAATTTGAACAACAGAAATTTAAAAGAAGAAATTGTTAATAAACAATATTTCACTACTAAGAGGGCAAAAGGAGACTCGAAAGGGTACCTGTAGACTGAGGAAGAGTAAAAAAATGAAGGAACAAGGGCTTAGAAGAACCCATCCTCTCCGAGTTGGAGATTCAGAGCTTTCCAAGGAGCACATGACTACGGCAGACATACCCACCCTGTCTGTGGCGAAGAAACTTGCCCCAAGGTCTGGGCTAGGGCTAGTCTTTAGAAGTAGCAGCCTGTAATCCCGCACCTTTGGGAGGTTGAGGTGAGTGGATTGCCTGAGCCCGCGGGTTCGAGACCCTCCTGGGCAACTTGGTGAGACCTCATCTCTACAATAAATTAAAAAATCAGCCAGGCGTGGTAGTGCGCGCCTGTAATTCCGGCTACTTGGAGGGCTGAGGCGGAAGGATCGCCAGAGCCCAGCAGGTCGAGGCTGCGGTGGTGAGGAGTGGTCACTTCACTCCAGTCTGGGCGCAGAGTGAGACTCCAACTAAAAAAAAAAACAAAAAAAAAAACCCACTGAGATACCACCTAACTCC
>NW_007246492.1:237028-240032 GCF_000164805.1 Carlito syrichta
AAAATCAGCCAGGCGTGGTAGTGCGCGCCTGTAATTCCGGCTACTTGGAGGGCTGAGGTGGAAGGATCGCCAGAGCCCAGCAGGTCGAGGCTGCAGTGGTTGGGAGCAGCCACTGCACCCCAGTCTGGGTGCCAGAGTAAGACTCCGACTCAAAAAAAAAAAAAAAAAATTAACATGCTCTGGCCAGTCGTGGTGGCGCAAGCCTATAATCCCAGCACTTTGGAAGACCGAGGGAAGATGTTTGCCTGAGTCCAGGGGCTCGAGACCAGCCTGGACAACTTGGCAAGACCTCATCTCTACAATAAATCAAAAAATTAGCTGGGCATGGTGGTGTATACCTGTGGTTCCAACTACTCGGAAGGCTGAGGCGGAAGGATTGCCAGAGCCCAGCAGGTCAAAGCTGTGGTGGCTGGGAGCGTGCCACTGCACTCCAGCCTTGGCAACAGCGAGATTCTGACTCAAAAAAAAAAAAGTAGTGTACAGGCCAGGCACTGTGGCTCACACCTGTAATTCCAGCACTTTGGGAAGCTGAGGCAAGAGAATTGCCTGAGCCTAGGGGTTCGAGACCAGTCTGGGCAACATGGCAAGACCCTCCATCTCCATAATAAATAAATAAGTAAATAAATATGTAAATAAATAAATAAATAACAGGGCATGGTGGCACGGGCCTATAGTTCCAGCTACTTGGAAGGTTGAGGTGGAAAGATCATCTAAACCTAGAAGGTTAAGGCTCCAGTGGCTGTGATCATGTCACTGCACTCTAGTCTGGGTGAGAATTATGATTTTTTTAAAAATGATTAAAAATAAGCACTGTACAATTAGGCTACACTAAATTTCTTTTTAAATTTTTCTTTCAGCTGGGTGTGGTGGCTCACACCTGTAATCCCAGCAATTTGGGAGGCAGAGGTGAGAGGTTTGCCTGAGCTCAGGGGTTTGAGCAACATGGCAAGACCTCACTTCTGCAAAAAACCAAAAAAGTTAAAAAAAATTATTTCTTTATAATAAATTAACCTTAGTCCACCATAATATTTTAACTTTTTCTTTTCTTTTCTTTTGAGTTGGAGTCTCTCTCTGTCACCCAGACTGGAGTGCAGTGGCATACTCACGGCCACCACAGCCTCGACCTGCTGGGCTCTGGTGATCCTTCCACCTCAGCCTTCCAAGTAGCTGGAACTACAGGCACACGCCACCGTGCCTGGCTCATTTTCTGATTTATTGTAGAGATGAAGTCTCTACATCTCTAGACTGGTCTTGAACCCATGGGCTCAGGCAATCCTCTCACCTCACTCTCCCAAAGTGCTGGGATTACAGGCGTGAGTCACTGTGCCTGGCATAATTTTTTAATTTTTAAAAACTTTTTCACTCTTTTATAACATTTAGCTTAAAACACAAATGCATGGTACAGCTATACAAATATTTTCTTTCTTTATATCCTTACTCTATAAGTCTTTTTCTATTTTTAAAATATTTTTTATTTAAAACAATTTTTTTTTTAATTGGACTCTCAGTCTGTCACCCAGGTTGGAGGGCAGAGGCATGCTCCCAGTCACCACAGCCTTGACCTGCTGAGCTCAGGCAATCTTTCTGCCTCAGCCTTCCAAGTAGCTGGAACTACAAGCATGCGCCACCATGCCCGGCTAATTTTTTGATTTATTGCCGAGACAAGGTCTCACCAAATTGCCCAGGCTTGTCTGGAACCCTTGAGCTCAGGCAATCCTCTCCCTTCGGCCTCCCATAGCGCTGATATTACAGGCGTGATACACAACGCCTGGTCAAAATAATTTAAAAAAAAAAACTAAGACACGACCCACACTAGCAGAGCAGTAAGCTTGTTTGTACCAGCATGACTAGGAACACGTGAGTAATATGTTGCACTGCAATGTTATGACAGCTACGATGTCACTAGGCAACAGGAATTGTTCAGCTTCACTACACTCTTACGAAACCATCACTGTGTATGCACTCCATTGTTGATCAAAATGTCATTTTGCAGTGCATGACTGCACTTATTACCCGTGCTTTTTTTTTGAGTCAGAGTCTCACTGTCACCCAGGCTGGAGTGGTGTCACACTTGCGGCCACTGCAAACTCCATCTTCTGGGCTCGGATGATCCTTCCACCCCAGCCTTCCAAGTAGTTGGAACTGCAGGCATGCACCACCACACCCAACTAACTTTTTTTTATTAATAGTAGAGACAATGTCTGGCCAAGTTGCCCAGATTGGTCTTGAACCCCTAGACCCAGGCAGTCCTCTTGTCTCCGCCTCCCAAAGTTCTAGGATTATAGATGTGCGCCATGGCACCCGGCTTCCTTTTTTGTTTGTTTCAAAATAAGCTCTAATAATTTAAAATCAAATTTTGATATTACATGCTCTTAAATTCTATAGTTCAGATCGGCCAGTACAAATGACAAAACAATACCACATTACAGTTAAGTATGAGAGTGATCATCTACTATCTTAAAGTAATTAACATTTCTTCTTGTTATTCTTTTTTTTTTTTTTCTGAGTTGAACTCTCACTCTCACCCAGGCTGGAGTGCAGTGGCACACTCACAGCCATCACAGCCTCAGCCTGCTGGGTTCAGTGATCCTTCCATCTCAGTAGCTAGAACTACAGGCATGTACCACCATGCCAGGCTCATTTTTTGATTTATTGTAGAAATGAAGTCTCACCAATTGCCCAGGATAGTCTTGAAACCCTGGGCTCAGGCAATCCTCTCACCTCTGCCTCCCAAAGTGCTGGGACTACAAGTGCTAGCCACCGTACCTGGCCTATAATCCCAACACTTTGGGAGGCTGAGGTGAGAGAAATGCCTAAGTCCACGGGTTGGAGACTAGCCTGGGCAACTTGGTGAGACCTCATCTCTACAATAAATCAAAAAATATGGCCGGGCTCCATGGCTCAGCCTGTAATCCCAGCACTTTGGGAGGCCAAGGCAAGTGGATTGCCTGAGCCTGCGGGTTTGTGACCTGCTCGGGCAACTTGGCGAGACCTCATCTCTACA
>NW_007246492.1:240088-259371 GCF_000164805.1 Carlito syrichta
ATCTATCTATCTATCTATCTATCTATCTATCTATCTATCTATCTATGCTGGATGTGGTAGTGTGCACCAGTAGTTCCAGCTACATGGAAGGCTGAGGTAGAAGGATTGCCTGAGCCCAGCAAAGCGAGGCTGTGGTGACTGTGAGCATGCCACTGCACTCCAGTCTGGGCAACAGAATGAGATTCCGACTCAAAAAAATATATATATGTTTACATTGTTGTGCAACTAATCACCAGAGCTTCGTTATCTTGTAAAACTGAAACTCTATACCTATTAAATAATGACTTATAATTTTCCCCTTTCTCCAACCCCTGGCAACCACCCTTCCACTTTCTGTCTTTATGAACTTGACTACTCTAGATATCTCGTATAAATGGGATCATACAGTATTTGTCCTTTAGTGACTGGTTAATGTTATTTATGATAATTTTCTTGCGGTTCATCATCTTGATGTAGCATCTAACAGGATTTCCTTTTTAAAGTCTGGTAAGCCGGGCTGGGTGACTCAGTCTGTAATCCCATGCTTTGGGAGGCTGAGGTGAGTGGATTGCCTAAGCCTGAGGGTTCAAGACTCGCCTGGGCAACTTGGCAAGACCTCATCTCTACAATACATCAAAAAAATCAAAATCAGCCAGGTGTGGTAGCGCGTGCCTGTCATTCCAGCTACTCAGAAGGCTGAGGTGGAAGGATCACCGGAGCCCAGCAGGTCGAGACTGCAGTGGCTGGGAGTGGCCACTGCACTCCAGTCTGGGCGACAGAGTGAGACTCCAACTCAAAAAATCAAATCAAATCAAATCAAATCGGAGTAATATTCCATTGTGTGTTTATGGCTCACTTTGTTTTCCCACTTACTCATTGATGGATACTCAGGCATTTTCTGTTTTTTGGCTATTGTGAATAATGCTGCTATGAAGATTGGTGTTCAAAACTTTATTTTCATTTCTTTGGGGCTATTTATGTAGGAATGGAATTGCTGGTTCATGTGGTAATTCTACTTTTAATTTTTTTGATTTTCCACACCAGCTGTTATTTTACATTCCCACCAGCAGTGCTCAAAGATTCCAATTTCTCTACATCTTTGCCAATGCCTCTTTTTTTTAAAACAGTAGCCATCCTATTGGGTATATATAAAGTATCATTTTATTATGTTTTGTTATGTGAAGTTTAGACATTTATTTATGTAGTAAAAACAAAAGTCATTCTGTTCTAAGTATAACTAGTTTTTAGTATTTTGAAATTTCAGGCAAAATGCTTTTGCCAGTGTGTGATAGAAAGACACATTTGAGGCTGGGCACAGTGGCTCATGCCTGTAATTCTAGCCCTTTGGGAGGCTGAGAAGAGAGAAAAGCCTCAGCCCAGGGGTTCGAGATCAGCCTGGGCAACATGGTGAGACTTCATCTCTACAATTAAAAAAAAATTAGCCATGCATGGTGGTGCATGTCTGTGGTTTCAGCTACTTGAAAGGCTGAGGTGGAAGGATCGCTGGAGCCCAGTAGGTCGAGGCTTCAGTGGCCGGGAACAGCCACTGCACTCCAGCCTGGGAGACAGAGTGAGACTCCAACTCAAAAAAAAAACCCAGAAAAGACACATTCGTTTCACATCTAGATTCATTTCCTATGTAGGATTGGTGTTCTCAAATAGATTTCTTTTTAAAAAAATTTTGAGTTGGAGTCTCACTCTATCATCCAGGCTGGAGTGCAGTGGTACACTCACAGCCACTGCAACCTCCACGTGCTTGGCTTGGGTGATCCTTCCACCCTAGCCTTCCAAGTAGCTGGAACTACAGGCGTGCACCACCATGCATACCCAATAGGTTTGGCCAAGTTGCCCAGACTGGTCTTGAACCCCTGAGCTCAGGCAATCCTCTCGCCTTGGCCTCCCAAAGTGCTGGGATTACAGGCTTGAGGCACCATGCCTGGCTCTCAAAAAGATTTCATTTTCCATTTGGTATTGTTCTCTCTGAGGAGTTGGTCAGTGACACCGAGAAAATAATATCAAAATATCAGCGAACATGAAAGATACTGACCTCTTCTGAGTCTGTAGGCCCTGCTCACAAGTTCTCATTCCCCACCAACAGTCTCTCTCCTTCTATCCCTGATGCCTAGTCCAGTCACACCGTGGGGATTCAAGATGGAGAACTAACTTCCAGAACATAAAAAAAAAAAAAAAAAGGTGGGGGGGGACTGAAAGGTTGGAATTCTGATGTTGAGATGACAGAGATCTGTGGCTCCTGTTTCTAGCAACCAGTACTAGTTTCTTTCTATGTTCTGGTTTCCCTGAGCCATGGAAGGCCCTTCACCTTGGGGTGAACCAGACTATGTCCCCTAAAATGTGTGTAGAGATCACTCCACAATTCAGAGCTGGGAGAAACAGCCAGACCCGTACATATGCCAGTGGCTTTTCTTTCTGCTTGCTGCTATGTTCCCCTTGGGATATAAGAGATCTTACTGTTTATCGCCAAAAACTTCTTCACCTCCTATCTCCAGTTACTGTGATCACATCAGCTTTGCCATCTCCCCCTCACTGGCAGCGGATGCCTTCCCTGTTGTCCTGGGTGCAGTAGCTCAACCTGCTGGGCTCAGTGATCCTTCCACCTCAGCCTTCCAAGTAGACGGAACTATAGGCGTGCGCCACCAGACCCAGCTAATTTTTCGATCTATTGTAAAGACGAGGTCTCACCAAGTTGCCCAGGATAGTCTTGAAACCTGGGCTCAGACAATCCTCTCACCTCGGCTTTCCAAAGTGCTGGGAGTACAGGTATGAGCTACAGTGCCTGGTCAAAACAATTAAAAAAAAAAAAAAACTAAGACAGAGACTCACACTAGCAGAGTAATAGGCTTGTTTGCACCAGCATCACTGTGAGCCCAGCACTTTGGGAGGCTGAGGTGAGAGGATTGCCTGAGTCCAGGGGTTCGAGACCTGCCTGGGCAACTTGATGAGACCACATCTCTACAATAAATCAAAAATTTAGCCAGGCGTGGTGGCATGTGGCTATAGTTCCAGCTACTTGGAAGCCTGAGGAGGAAGGATCACCTGAGCCCAGCAGGTCGAGGCCACTGTGGCCGTGAGCACGCTACTGCACTCCAGCCTGGGCAACAGAGTGAGACTCCGACTCAAAAAAAAAGGCCTGTTGTCCATGTTTGACAGCCACCTCTCTTATGTCACAAATGAATTTATCACAGAGGAGATGCCACACCACATCACACATCACTCAGGCTACCACTATCCCTGCCACATTTGCCTCAGCAACCGTGGGGTCTATTGTGCTCACATCTGCTGCCATGTCCTCGGTCGCCATACTCTCAGTCACCCTCCTCTCTGCCACCATCTCTTCAGCAGTGAACACAGTCTGCTAGCAGTTGGCTCACTGCCAGCTCACACTGTCATCACAGCCTTCACTGTCTGCTGCCTGCTTTTTCCCTCAGTAATAAAAAAGCAAAACGACTTGCATTTCCTTCTTTCTAGAGGAAGAAGATACTGTTCAAGTTTAAGGATTCTTCTTGCACTAGTTGATTACATTTCTTCAGGCAGAACGGGTTCCTTATTTTAAAAAGTAAATTACATGCTGAAGACTCATAAATCACAAATGAGGCAGCTTGGAATTGATAAGAATAATCTACAGTGGAAAGTCAAATTATCTATAGATTCTTCTGAAGCACGGGTTCTTTTCAGCCAGCAAAATTTGAATCGGCCTATGCAAAAATAGAAATGTGGACCTGCCAACAGGGGCTGACCACAGATTCAAAAATAATGTTTCTTCACATTAGTGAAAGCTTGAAGCCCTCTTCAAGGGCTGAGAGAGGTTGAGTAATGCCACCAAACCCACGCTTTGGTCATCACTAAAATAAGTAATCTTTCACTTTAAATTATTAAGATTTTATGAATAATAATTTCTACAGAAAAGAAAAGAAATTGCTGATGGGAAGCCCTAAATGCAGGGGAGGATTTTTCAATGGCTGAACCTCACAAGAGATTACTTGAGTAAGGGTGCAGCTGTTTCTTCGGGCAACCTCCTCCGTATACGAGCATATAAAGATCCTTTGTTTGGGGCTGGTCAATTTCACAAGCAACAAATCCTCCAAACTTTGGTCTAAATGGCATAATATAAAGCTGCCTGTTAGAACTCTGGGAGATCCCACTATTTATTAAGACTTTAATTTGATATTCCCCCTCCAACCTTTTCAGTATCGTGGTGGCTCTCTCCACTCTGCCTAGTCTTCCAGAGTTCAAAGACTTTCTAGTTCAACTTCTCCAGAGAGTAAACTTTGCTCCAGTTTTCTACAGAAGTGAGGCAAGGGTCATGGGGTAGGGAAGAAGATCTGGGTGGACTAACGGCTCCTTTCAACCAGCCCTCCTATTTTCAGCCCAACCCTCTACCTCTGCTTTCAAAGTCCTTTTGCTGAAGACTACTTGCCTAAATCTCTCTGGAACTCAAGGGTAGAATCTATTTTCATTTTTGTTATCTTCTCCCCATAGGTACTTAGGTAATTTTTTTAAAGGAAGAATTTAAGAAGAAAAGAGAAATAAGGTATGTGTTCAGTCTATCAGTTTATCTTATCTATCAAAAATTCCTCTTCTTATCCTTTTCCAAACTTTGCAAAATTTTATCTTTTGTGTATCAAATACTTATTTTGATGGGTGAAGAAAGATGTGAATATAAGTTGAATCTCACTCTGTACTAGAGTTAGCCAAAGACCTTTTATTTATTTATGAGTTGGGGATCTCACTCTATCTTCCAGGCTGGAGTGCAGTGGTATGATCACAGCTCACAGCAGCCTTGACCCTCCGGGCTCAGGTGATCGTTTCTCCTCAGCCTCTTAAGTAACTGGGACCACAGGGGCACACCACCACACCTGGCTAATTTTTTATTTCTTGCAGAGGCAAGGTCTCACCATGTTGCTGAAGCTGATCTTGAACTCTTGGGCGCAAGCAATCCTCCCACCTTGGCCTCCCAAACTGCTGGCATTACAGGCGTGAGACATTGCACCCAGCCAAGACCTATCATTTATTCAACATCCTTTCCTTTCTCTTGTTTGTAATGCATAAGGGAATAGTGTATACTTTGCCTTCATAACCCCAAAATGGTATTACAAAAAAATTATAACATTTTCTCTGCGTCTTAAAATTCGGGCATTTAAAAACGTGTTGAAGGAAGTTATTGAGGCAATGTGTTATTGAGGAAATGATATGTGAAACTACATGGAAATATGAAAACGGATGAGAAGTGGAAAATGAGGCTGAGAAGACATCGGGCCAGGTCTTAAAAGGGATTTTATGCCAAGATGAAAAATTGGACTTTATGTGTAGGACAACCAGGTCACAATATAAGCCAACATTTTAAGAGATGCAAATTTAAGCCCAACATTTTAAGAGATGCAAATAAACCCTCTACTTATCAAGTGATGAAGTGACCTGTTTCAGTCCCCCTTTCAATATTTTTTCCAGCTTTTACTCTCAAGCACACTTTTTAATGGTTCTGTCAATAATTCATAACTCTGTGGTTTTTATTTCTTTTTTTTTTCTGAGTGTGACCCCATTGAAGCATTTGTTACTCATTTCAAATATGCTAAGTAAGCTCTTCACACATCCCTGGTTGACTGGAAAACTACACAGGGTATAGACAAACACAAGGATGTGGGAAGACACAAGGGCGAACCCTAGAAAGTTAGGCTGAAAGAAATATGAGGAAGAATTTAAATCTCAGCAGACACACCAGCAGTTGCATAATGTGGGAAGACAAATTCTGCAGTTAAAAAAAGTTGAAGTGCAGAAAAGCTGCCAGAAAAAAAAAAAACTTAGAAAAATATTTCAGGGCCAGGTACAGTGACTCATGCCTATAATTCTAGCACTTGGGAGTGCCAAGGTAAGAAGACTGCTTGAGCCCAGGCGTTCAAGGCTGCAGTGAGTTATGATTGTGTCACTACAGTCCAGTTGGGGTGATGGTGAGAGACCTTGTCTCTTAAAATATATGTAGAGGGTGTCAAAGAAACAGATGCATATTTTAAGAAAGGAAAAAACTGTATTAAAATTGTGATACTCAGCTGGGCTCAGTGGCTCAGCCTGTAATCTCGCGCCTTGGGAGGCTGAGGTGAGTGGATTGACTGAGCCCGCGCGTTCGAGACCCGCTTGGGCAACTTGGCGAAACCTCATCTCTACAATAAATCAAAAATCAGCTGTGCGTGGTAGCAAGCGCCTGTAATTCCGGCTTCTCGGAAGGCTGAGGCGGAAGGATCCCGGCAGGTTGAGGCTGCGGTGGCCGGGAGCGGCCACTGCACTCCAATCTGGGTGACAGAGTGAGACTCCAACTCAAAAAAAAAAAAACACAACAACATTGTGATACTCAGTAAGATCAATACAAGTCACACTTGACTTCGACAATTGCAAGAGGTGCTCAAAGTTGTTACCAGACACTTCTGATTATGGCAAACATCTCTTAAAATGTGCATACATTTTTTGACACCCCGGTATATATGTTTATATATATGTATAGATATCATATATATGTGATATAACTAAGGTTTGCTTAGAGAAAAATTTTTTTTTTTTTTGAGTTGAGTCTCACTTGGTCGCCCAGACTGGAGTGCAGTGGCCGCTCCCAGCCACCGCAGCCTCGCCTGCTGGGCTCCAGCGATCCTTCCGCCTCAGCCTTCCGAGTAGCCGGAATTACAGGCATGTGTTACCACGCCCGGCTGACTTTTTTTATTTTTATTGTAGAGATGAGGTCTCGCTGCCCAGGCGGGTCTCGAACCCGCGGGCTCAGGCAATCCACTCACCTCAGCCTCCCAAAGGCGCGGGATTACAGGCTGAGCCACCGAGCCCAGCTTAGAAAAAAATTTGTAGCTTTATATCCTCCTATTATAAATGAAGAAAGATCTAAAATTAATAATTCAAGTTTTCACCTTAAGAAGCTAGAAAAAGAAAAAAAAAAGAAGAGCACATCAATCCCATAGTATATAGAAGGAAGAAAATAATGAAAATTAGAGCAGAAACATATGAAACAAAAAATGGGGAAACAATAGAAGAAAATCAATAAAACTAAGAGTTGCTTCTTTGAAAAGACCAACAGAATTGATAAATCTTCAGCTAGACTGACCAAGAATAAGAGAGATACAAATTACCTACGTCAGGAATGAGAAAGAGGACATCACTAGAGACTCAACAGAAATTAAAAGGACTATATTCTGAAAAAAGAAAAGAAAGGTAGAAAGAAAGAAAATAAAAAGGAAGTTGCTTTTTTAAAAAACTAATCTAAGCTGGACTCGATGGCTCAGCCTGTAATCCCGCGCCTTTGGGAGGCTGAGGTGAGTGGATTGCCTGAGCCCACAGGTTCGAGACCCGCCTGGGAAACTTGGCGAGACCTCATCTCTACAATAAATCAAAAAATTAGCCGGGCATGGTAGCGCGCGCCTGTAGTTCCAGCTACTTGGAAGACTGAGGTGGAAGGATTGCCGGAGCCCAGCAGGTCGAGGCTGTGGTGGCCGGGAGCGGCCACTACACTCCAGTCTGGGTGACAGAGTGAGACTCCAACTCAAAAAAAACCCAAAACCAACGAAACAAACAAAACTAAGCTAATACTTTCTCTTGTAATAATGGTAAGTTGCCAGGGCCAGTGGTTTATGCCTGTAATCCAGCACTTTGGGAGGATGAGACAAGAGAGGATTGCCTGAGCCCAGGGGTTTGAGACCCACCTGGGCAACTTGACAAGACCTCATCTCTACAATAAATCAAAAAGTTAGCTGGGTGTGGTGGCGTACACCTGTGGTTCCTGCTACTTGGAAGGCTGAGGAGGAAAGATTACCTGAATGCAGCAGGTTGAGGCTGCAGTAGCCATGAACGTGCTACTAGGTTCTAGCCTGGATGACAGACTGAGACTCCTACTCAAAAAAAAAGAATAGAAAAGAAAAGAAATAATGGTGAGTATGGTGGTTTGAGAGGGAGAAACAGCTATAATTCTTTCAACCCAAAGTTCTGTGCTGAGACTTTGGGAAAGAAAGCATGGCACATATTCTCTGGGGGAGTTATAGGTAAATGACCCAAAGAAATTTTCTTTTCTTTTCTTTTTTTAAGTTTTAAAACAAAGCTGATTAGTGAGAGAAAGAGAAGAAGGAAAAAGGAAGATTTATGGCAGAAAGATCTGCCATGGGCTAGTTTTTCAAAGAAGAAAAACGGCCCCAAAGAAATTTTCATTTGTATATTTCCTCTTTTCCATGTGGAAGCCCGATTCTATATGTTTGTGTATTTAGAGTGACTGTTCTAATAAGAAATCACACCAATTTTGCGCTTGTTAGTATCTGTCTTTCACCACATCTTGATTGATATAATTGTGTTGAAATAAACTTAGCACAATTCTTTTTTTTTTTTTTTTGAGTTGGAGTCTCACTCTGTCGTCCAGGCTGGAGTGCAGTGGCACACTTATGGCCCACCTGCTGGGCTCCTGTGATCTTTCCGCCTCAGCCTTCCAAGTAGCTGGAATTACAGACATGCGCTACCACGCCCGGCTGATTTTTTGATTTATTGTAGAGATTAGGTCTTGCTACCCAGGCGGGTCTCGAACCCGTGGGCTCAGGCATACTCACCTCAGCCTCCCAAAGGCGCGGGATTACAGGCTGAGCCACCGAGCCCGACTCAGAAGTCTTTTTTTGATAAAGAATTTATTTGGATTTGTGTTAGAGGAGGGTGAGAGGATCTCCTGATCTATTCCAGGAGAAGTGTTACTGGGTCTTTTAAACCAGATATTCTTGGAATTTCCTACATCAGCATTTTAACCGGGGTGATAAAACAGCCCAGCAATTTACATGCCTAGCTGACACTAAGCAGCAAACAAGGCTTACACCATGTTAGATAAGACTCTTGATTCATAGTGAGCTTGGGGAATTGGAAAACTAGTTCAAAACAGAAATAATGTTGGTGGAATACTTTCCTGGAAAGGGGAATGTTAGCACAAATGTGTCAGGACAGGACCATGTGTGGGGCTCTCATGGGGGTCCAGGCACAGAGGCTCAAGCCTGTAATCCCAACACTTTGGGAGGTCGAGGCAGGAGGATTGCTTGAGCCCAGGAGTTCCAGAACAGCTTGGGCAACATAGTAAGACCTTGTCTCTACAAAACATTAAAATAACTAGCCGGCATCATGGCATACATCTACATGCCCAGATACTCAGAAGACTGAGGCAGAAGGATGGCCTAAGGCCAGGAGGTAGAGGCTGTGGTGAGCTGTGATTGTGCCACTTGGGAGATAGAGTGAGACCCTGACTAAAAAAAAAAAAAAAAAAACAAAAAAACTATATATATATATCTCCAAAAGACAAAGTAACCAAGTTAGGAAACATGGTTTGAGCAAAAAGTAGTGTTTCCAGGGAGCAGAGCCATGTAACTGGAGAAGTTTTGTTTTCTTTTTTTTTTTGGAGTTGGAGTTGGAGTCTCACTCTGTTGCCCAGCCTGGAGTGCAGTGGTGGCAGTGACACACTCCCAGCCACCGCAGCCTCGACCTGCTGGGCTCTGGTGATCCTTCCACCTCAGCCTTCCAAGTAGCTGGAACTACAGGCCCGTGCTACCACGCCCGGCTAATTTTTGAATTATTGTAGAGATGAGGTCTCGCCAAGTTGCCCAGGCGGGTCTCGAACCCGTGGGCTCAGGCAATCCACTTGCCTCGGCCTCCCAAGGTGATAGGATTACAGGCTGAGCCACCGAGCCTGGTCGAAATTTTCTTTTTGAAAAAGAAAAGAAAGATAGAAAGAAAGAAAATAAAAAGGAAGGCTTTTGCACTGCACTGAATACGAATGCCTGAGGATCACGGGCAGAAGCTTTGCAGAGCATATGAACATGTTTTTGTTTGTTTGTGGTTTTGTTTTTAATTTTAGAAAGAGAAACAAACGTGGCCAGGAGTGTCAGGGGTCTGTGTGAAAGAAAATCAGTTGCACCCCAACCTGGAACTGACAATCTGAGGACTAATCCCAGAAAATAGACACAGAACCAAGTTCCAGAAGGAATCAAACATTTTTCCTGAGAGTCAACCAGAGATCATTTGTTCCAAAGTAACCTTGGGGCAGAAACCCAAGGAGTTGAGACTAGCCTCCGCCCTATCAGCCCAGACAGCGTGGAGGCCAGCAAAAAGAATTAGCGCTGGGAACTCTATAAACTGTGCCAATCCAACCAGGCTATCGCCAGACCCCGGTAAGATTAGGATACAAAAAATCTGGGTTTTGTGAATGTATCTATTTCTACGCTCTCACATTTTTTGTCTTTTCCTTTCGTTTATTTATTTTGTTTTTGGTTTTTTTAAAATTCCAACCAAGTCCCAGCTGAACCAAGCGGAAAACTGATTTCCCACACCTAAATCAGGATAAATAATGGAAATTCTCCAGAGATAGATAAGGTGGGTTAGAGCTAGAGAATCTGAGGCCGGGGGGGAAAAAGGGAGGAAGTTGGAGAGAGCAGGCTTCTGAAGGGTAGGGCATGCTAACACCTTCCTTCCTAGGGATTCTCACCTTATCTTTTTGTTCTTCCTTGAAGTTTGTGCTTGCACCCTGGCCCCAGGCCTGAGGTGAAGAAGGCTTTGTGATTTCCCATTGTCAAAGCAGGAAGAACAAATAAAGAATGGCCTCTGTGGAAATGTGGAATGTTTGCTATCTTAAAGAAAAGCTTTTGTCTTTTCTCACAGGGGAAATCCTGTCGTGTCATCTTAGAGCTGCCCCTGAAATAAGTAGGATACATTACCATTAACATAAGGGAAAGCCAGGAGTGGGGACCTAACTAGGTGACCTCTGCGTAGGCACTCACCCAGGGGCAGTTCAAGGTCTACCTCAACTACACAGACCATTAAAATGACCTTGAAACCAATCCCTCTACCTCGTCCCTACCCAGGTTCCTGCCCTATTTTTTCCCCCTTCACCCTTCCCAGGGTGTGAGATATTAGAGGCCGTAGCCTTGAGTCGTGTTTCAGGGGTCAATCCCATGAGAAATGAACCCATGGACTAGTTTGTGTTGGAAAATGTTTAAGAGCTTTGAGGAAGCCAAGAAAGATCTATGCAACTTGGATTACCTTCTATTCATCCTATCTTGCTGACAGAAAGTGCCTGGATGCCCTTATGAGACACCTAGCTGCTTTCACAACTCTGAAATTGCCCAGAAATTGAGAGATCCTGGCTTATTCTTATTTTAGGCTGGGCACAGTGGCTCATGCCTGTAATCCCAGCACTTTGGGAGGCCAAGGTGGGAGGATAGTTTGAGGCCAGGAGATTGAGAGCAGCCTGGGCAATAATCAAAAAAGAAAAGAAGATCTATTCCTATTTTTTAAAAATACATTTTTTTCCTTTAAGATTTTGTACATTGTCTTTCCTTACTCTTTTGTTTTTGTTTTTGTTTTTTTTGAGTTGGAGTCTCTGTCACCCAACCTGGAATGCAGTGGCACACTCACGGCTACTGCAGCCTCGACCTGCTGGGCTCCAGTGACCCTTTTGCCTCAGCCTTCTAAGTAGCTGGAACTACAGCCACCATGCCTGGCTAATTTTTGATTTATGGTAGAGACGAGGTCTCGCCAAGTTCCCCGGGCTGGTCTCGAACCCGTGGACTCAGGCAATCCACTCACCTCAGCCTCCCCAAGTGCTGGGATTACAGGCTGAGCCCGAACCCGGCCTCAACATAGCTTTCTAAAGTGAACTGAATACACGCTTTATGTCTTTTGTCTTCCTATTTTCACTGCTCGCCTTAGCAGTTTTGTCTATAATACACTCATGCATCTAAACTCAAAGAAAGCACATACATGAGTTTATATGGGATAAGTGTCTAAGCCGATGTTATTTTTCTTTTATTAACTTACATTTGGAGATTTATAAAAATGCAGTTGAACAGGTTTGGTCTCTGATGAAATAGTTCCCGGTTTTACAACGGACAGAACTGGAGGGTTGTATAATTAAAATGCAAAAACGGTTGGTGGCTCATCCCTGTAATCCCAACACTTTGGGAGGCTGAGGTAGGAGGATTCAAGACCATCCTGGGCAACATAGCGAGACCCTGTCTCTACAACAATAATAATGGTAATAATGAGTAGCTGAGCATAGTCCTAGCTTCTCTGGAGGCTAAAGCAGAATGATCATCTGAGCTCAGGAGGCTGCAGTGAGCCGTGACTGTGCCACTGCATTCAGCTTGGACTGCAGAGTGAGATCCAGACTCAAAAGATAAATTTAAAAAACGCAAGAAAGAAAAAAGTCAGCAAAAGAACTTTCTAACCTGCATACTATAGAAATTAAACAATGGAAATAAGACCAAAAGATACAGTAAAATCTTCCTCTCTAGAGGAAGAAAGATCGCTTTTTTGCTTTAAGACTGTATAATTTTGTAGCACTGTCACTAACTCTGCTGGAGATTGTTAGCTTATCTCTAATAGGATATGAAAGATTGAAATAGCTTTTTTTTTTTTTGGGAGTCAGAGTCTCACTCTGCTGCCCAGGCTAGAGTGAAGTGGCACACTCACGGCTACTGCAGCCTCGACCTGCTGGGCTCAGGCGATCCTTCCACCTCAGCCTTTCAAGTATCTGGAACTACAGGCACGCACCACCACTTCTGGCTAATTTTTTTGATTTGTTGTAGAAATGAGGTCTTAACAAGTTTCCCAGGCTGGTCTCGGACCCCTGGGCTCAGGCAATCCTCTCACCTCTGCCTCCCAAAGTGCTGGCATTACAGACATAAGCCACCGTGCTAGGGTTGAAATATCTGTGAGTAATAGAAATAATAGTTGGGCACGATGGCTCATGCCCATAATCCCAGCACTTTGGGAGGCCGAGGTGAGAGGATTGCCTGAGTCCACGAGTTCGAGACCAGCCTGGGCAAACTGGCGAGACCTCATCTTTACAATAAATCACAAAATTAACCGGGCGTAATGGTGCATATCTGTAATTCCAGCTACTTGGAAGGCTGAGGCAGAAAGATCACCTGAGCCCAGCAGGTTGAGGCTGCGGTGGCCGTGAGCGTGCCACTTCACTCTAACCTAGATGACAGAGTGAGACTCCGGCTCAAAAAAAAAAAATAGAAAATGTTTAAATAATAGAAAATTCTAATTTAATGCAATCTAAAAGAATTCATTGTTAAATCAAAGAACAGAGAGGACGGCTACAAGAAAGACAGTTGTAGCTGGTTGCATAACTTTTCCTAAGGCAGCGTGATAAACATTTCTTCAGTTTACAACAGTGGAAGTTTACCAATCACATGGGAACCTTGGAAATTTCAACAAATGTGTGTTTAATAAACAAATGAGTTGTTGTTTCAGACAAGTAGAGAGAGACTTTTAAGCCTCAGACTTTTGATAAATGACAGAAGCCCACTAAATGCTGAGGACCAATCTGACAGGAATCGTCAACAATAACAAACAGAACAATGAACGTCCACTATCTTAGAGTTCACAGAAGAACGGTTTGGTACCTAGCCAGATGCATAATCAGTCTATTTCAGTGTCTAACACACAAACCAATGGATTTTTCCAAATAATAGTAAATTGGGTGTGGCTCTTTTCTTTTTTTTTAAAGAGGATTTCCTGATAATCTGTCTAGAAGTTATGATAATATCTTTGCATATTTGTGTAAAATGGTGCATGATGTACCTATGATAAACAATGGGTCTTTGGTGCCAGCTTTTTTCTTTCTTTCTTTCTTTTTTTTTTTTTTTGAGACAGAGTCTCACTCTGTCACCCAGGCTGGAGTGCAGTGGCATGCTCACAGCCACAGCCACTGCAGTCTCAACCTGCTGGGCTCAGGTGATCCTTCTGCCTAAGCCTTCCAAGCAGCTGGAATCACAGGAATGTGCCACCACACCCGGCTAATTTTTTGATTTATTGTAGAGACGAGGTCTCGCCATGTTGCTCAGACTGGTCTCAAACCCCCTGAGCTTAGGCAATTCTCTTGCCTCGGCCTTCCAAAATGCTGGGATTATAGGCTTGAGCCTCCACGACTGGCTGGTGTCAGCTTTTGACTTGAGGGTGTTCGGGGAATCAGTGGTTCTCTTTTGAGTTTGCTAGTTTACATCAAGGCAGCCTACACCTTAATCCAAACCCTCTAAAGTATGTGCTTAAGATGCCCCATTATAGTGAGTGAGAAGAGACTTGTTGCCTCTACCTTCCACCTATTCAAGGAGAGAGGATCAGAAGCAAGTCCTGCTGTCTATCCATCACCAACATACAACTCAAGGGTTATGCACATATATCTTCATGACCAAATATCTGTATTTATTAACACATTGCAGCAAGTGCTGCTTAATTAACACATCTTCAATTTTAACTGCCCTAATTATCACAATATATTATGGCTAAAATCTAGATTGCTGGTTGTGAAGAGAAAATAGTCTTCTAACTCAAGCCATGTAAAGTTCTATTTATTATTGAAGCTGTCATAAGGAAGTCAAACATTTGGTTTTTAATATTAATGAGGAAATTTTTAATTTTTAGTAATTGGAGACACTGTAAATCCATTGATGAATTTCCAAGCAAAATTAAAAATTTTGTATTTGGTGCATATAATCAGAAATTATATGTATTTGGTGCAAATTTTAAAGATATATTAAAGTAAATGCTCAAACTTTTAATAACGCTCAAAATGTTCAAAAATCCAATATCTATTAACAAAGTCTCTCAGCAAAATATGAACAGTAGAAAACTCCCTCAATACAATAAAGTGCACTACGATGGTTTGAATGTTTTTGTATCCTCCAAAATTTGGCTGCACGTGATGGCTCATGCCGGTAATCTCAGCACTTAGGGAGGTGGAGGTGAGAGGATTGTCTGAGTCCAGGGGTTTCAAACTAGCCCGGGCAACTTGGCAAGACTTTATCTGTACAATAAATTAAAAAAATTAGCCAGGCATGGTGGCACACCTCTGTAGTTCCAGCTACTTGGAAGGCTGAGGCGGAAGGATTGCCTGAGCCCAGCAGGTAGAGACTTCAGTGGCCGTGAGCGTGCCACTGCACTGTGCCAGCCTGCGTGACATGGTGAGACTCTGACTCAGGAAAAAAAAAATCATGTTAAAGTTTAATCTCCAATACAACAGTATTGGGAGGTGCAGCCTTTTGGGAGGTGATTGAATCATGAGATGAGGACTTCCCTTTGTGAGGGAGATTAGGTGCTCTTATAAAAGGGCTTCCCTGAAGGAGTTTACTCTTTTTATCCTTCCATCTTCTGCCATCTGAGGACACAGCATTTCTTCTCTCAGCGACTTGATCTTGGACTTTCCAGTCCCAAGAACTGTAAGAAGATACATTTCTGTATTCTATGTATTACCCAGTCTCAGGTATTTTGGTATCGCAGCACAAAACAGACTAAGACAGTCACCTATGAAAAACCTAAAGTTAACATCATTTTTAATGATAAAGACTGAACGTTTTTGCCCTAATGTTGGGAACGAGGGAGGGATATCTGCTCTTTCTACTTCTTTTTGAGATTGTACTGGATGTCTTACATAATTTTTTAAAATGTAATTTTTATTCTACATAAAAATCATTACATTGTTTATGATATACATTATTATATTATGGTATACATAGTTCTGCTTTTATTTATTTATTTATTGTTGAGTTGGGGTCTCACTCTGTCTAAGGATGCATGCTACCACACCTGGTTAATTTTTTAAAAAACGTTTTTGTAGAGATGAGGTCTCTCTATGTTGCCCAGGCTGGTCTCAAACTCCTGGGCTCAAGCCATCCTCCTTAAGCCTCTCAGAGTGCTGGGATTACAGATGTGAGTCACTGCTCCTGACCAAGGATTTTCAAGGTTTTGTTTTGAATTGTTGTGTTATACCCTGAACAAAACCAAGACACAAGTCAACTGCAATTTCTTTTTTTTGAGTCGGATTCTCACTCTGTCACCCAGGCTGGAGTGCAGTGGCACTGTCACGGCCACTGTAACCTCAACTTGCTGGGCTCAGGAGATCCTTCCGCCACAGCCTTCCAAGAAGTTGGACTACAAATGTGCACTACCACACCCAGCTAATTTTTTGATTTATTGTAGAGACAAGGCATCACCAAGTTCCAAGCTGGTCTCGAACACCTGGGCTCAAGGCAATCCTCTCATCTCTGCCTCCTAAAGTATTGGGATTACAGGTATGAGCTCCTGGCTAACCACATTTTCTTTTTTGCGTATTCTACAGAATGCTGAGTGTTCTGGTTTTTGCTTTTGTTTTTGTTTTGTTTTTGAGTTGGAGTCTCACTCTTGTCACCCAGGCTGGAGTGCAGTGGCATGCTCATGGCCACTGCAGCTTTCACCTGCTGGGCTTAGGCGATCCTTCCACCGTGGCCTTCCAAGTAGCTGGAACTACAGATAAATGCCACCACACGCGGATAGTTTTTGTGATTTATTGTAGAGATGAGGTCTCACCAAGTTGCCCAGGCGGGTCTTGAACTCCTAGGCTCAGGCAGTTCTCTCGCCTCGTCCTCCCAAAGTTCAGGGTTTATAGGCTGAGCTACCCACCGCGCCTGGCCTTTTTTTTTTTTTTTTTAATGATCCTGATTTCTTCTCAAGTGATCGATGTATTTCTGCTCTCTAGCACAAATAAATGATTTAGCCTCAGACAATCTGTGATGCTGGAGGGCCCTTGTCTCTCAGAGAGTTCAGGAAGGACCAAGGCCTATAGGTCCAATGTAAGATCAGCTTTCAATGGGGTATTTGGAAAGAAAAATGGCAAAAAAAAAAGGAGACAAAAAGTTATACTGTTTGAGGCCAAAGAGTGAATACATATACTTTGAATGAGGTTCATTAGGTATTGTAGCATGCTATAAAAATGTATTAAATTAGGCCAGGCGTGGTGGCTCATGCCTATAATCCCAGCATTTTGGGAGGCTGAAGTGAGAGGATTGCCTGAGGCCATAGGTTTGAGAACAGCCTGGGCAACTTGGTGAGACCTCATCTCTACAATTAAAAAAAAAAAAATTAGCCAAGTATGGTGGTGTGTGCCTGTAGTTCCAGCTCTTTGGAAGGCTGAGGTGGAGGCTTGCCGGAGCCCAGCAGGTTGAGGTTACGGTGGCCAGGAGTGTGCCACTGCACTCCAACCTGGGCGACAGAGTGCGATTCCAGCTGAAAGAAAAAAAGTATCAAGTGGCTGAAAAGTATATTGAAATTATATTTGCAAGTGTTCTACCCATGGTGCCTTTTATGATACTTGGTGATTTGCAGGTGCCGAACCAAAGTTCACTACCTGAAAAAAGATAATTATGTGTTATCCTGAATCAAGAAAAAAATAGTAGAGTATAAAAGAACGCTAACAAAGGAGAGAGACACCTTGGATTAGAATGTTGCTCTCAGAACAACCTTAGATGATTATCTGTGTGAAGAATGAGGAAATGTGTGTGAAGATAAGTGGTCTGAATTTCCTTTGAAATTGAAATAGATCACCCTTGAGCCTTTGTTAACAACTGGGACTCAGAAAATGATTCCCCAAAGTATGGCACTTTGGCATGCTGGATACTTGAACTAAAGTAGGAAGGGGGTCGGAAGATCTCAAAAGCAGCCATAGAAGCAAAGTCTCTCTCTGAGCTCCTTCTGCCTTTCTGTCTCCCCCCCACCCCACGAAGGCAAGCCATAGAAACTAAAATTCCATCTTCCCAAGGCTACCACCAAAGCCAGACATAAACCCTGTAAGTATTACTCTAACCTTCCCCCATCTTCCTGTATAAGAGCTGACCATAAAGAATTTCTTTGACTGACCTTGTATGGCAGTGTGTCCCTGCTCCATACCTGGGAGGAAGGAATGCTACACAGAAAGGCCAAGAAGAATCTGAACAGACAGGCCTTCCTGGGTTTCTGCCCTTCGTCTATTGTCATTAGATCATATCTTTTCTGACCTTGTCTCACTTTTCATTACACATGACTGTGTAGTCTTGCTTGAACCTAAGCATAAAAATGGACAGTTTTGTTCAGCATCAGAGAAGTGTAAGTTTTAATGAGATACCATTTTACACCAGTCAAAATGGCAATTCTTAAAAAGTCAAAGAACAACAGATGTCGGTATAGCTATGGAGTGAAAGGAATGCTTGCTCGCTGTTGGTGGGATTATAAACTACTTCAACCTCTATGGAAAATAATATAGTCATTTCTCAAAGAATCAAAGATTGAATTACCATTCAATCCAGCAATCGCACTGGTAAAGATTTACTCAAAGGAAAATGAATCATTTTATTAAAAAGATACCTGTATTTGTTTGTTCATTGCAGCACCAATCACAATAGCAAAATCATGGAACCAACCTAAGTGCCCACCAACAATCTACTGGATAAAGAAAACGTGGCATATATACACCACGGGATTAAAAAAAAAGAATGAAATCACATCCTTCATCATTAGTGAATTGACTCAGAAACTGAAAACCACATAATGTTCTCACTTAATTTTTTTTTTTAATTTTTAATTTTAAAGATGTGGGGTATAGGCCGGGCTCGGTGGCTCAGCCTGTAATCCCGCGCCTTTGGGAGGCTGAGGTGAGTGGATTGCCTGAGCCCGCGGGTTTGAGATCCGCCTGGGCAGCGAGACCTCATCTCTACAATAAATAAAAAAATCAGCCGGGCGTGGTAGCGCATGCCTATAATTCCGGCTACTTGGAAGGCTGAGGCGGAAGGATCACCCGAGCCCAGCAGGTGAGGCTGCGGTGGCCGGGAGCGGTCACTGGACTCCAGTCTGGGCGACAGAGTGAGACTCCAACTCAAAAAAAAAAGATGTGGGGTTGTGGGGTATAATTCAGGGTTAGGTATACAAATGTTCATTGTGCAGGTACCCTAGTGGATGAGGTGTGCATATTCTCACTTACAAGCCGGAGCTAAATGGTCACAAAGATGGAAGTAATAGACTCTGGGGACGCCAATAAGGGGGGGCCAGGGAGAGGGTTTCGGGTCCAGAAATTACCCATTGGGTACAAGTTCACCACTACACAATATATCCAGGTAACATACACTTGTACCCCTTGAATATAAAATAAAAAATGGGGGAAAATGGACAGGTTTTTTGGGGTCTTTGAGTCTTCTTTCCTTAGGATTCCTGTGTCATGTAAAACCTTGATTAAATACATTTGTTATGCTTTTCTCTTGTTAACTTGCTTTTTGTCATAAAAGAGACAAAAGATTGTCAGTTGTAACCCTCACAGTGGGTGAAAAAGGGGATCACACCTTTCTGCCCCCACAGAACCTGCTTCCTCTGCTCAGTATTTCTCTTCTTTCCCGTACAGACTTTGAGCGGAGATTGGGTAGAGCGGGAAGAAGAATGACTTCCTTATCAAAGGAAGAAGGCCTCCAAGGTTCCAGCTCTGAGTAAATGAAAGA
>NW_007246492.1:259391-268529 GCF_000164805.1 Carlito syrichta
AAATGAAAGATCAAGGAATTAGATTGCTTGGATTCAATGTTTAACAAATGATGGGCCAGAAAAAAGAGAGAGAACCTCAGAAAGGCTAACCTAGTTACATTGACATTCCAAGAAGAAAAAGAATGAGTAGTGTAAATGTCAAACGTTTGAGTGAGTAGTGTAACTCTCGAGCTTTTAAGACTACTTCTTTCTTTCTTTTTTTTTTTTTTTTTTTGAGTCAGAATCTCACTCTGTTACCCAGGCTGGAGTGCAGTGGTACGCTCACGGCCACCGAAACTTTGACCTGCTGGGCTCAGACGAACCTTCTACTTCAGCCTTCCAAGTAGCTGGAACCGCAGGCGTGCGCCACCACACCTGGCTAATTTTTTGATTTATTGTAGAGACGAGGTCTCATTAAGTTGCCCAGACAGGTCTCGAACCCATGGGATCAGGCAATCCTCTCACCTCCACCTCCCAAAGTGCTGGGATTACAGACATGAGCCACCATGCTCAGCTAAAGGCTACTTCTAAGTTTGAAACTTCTCTGTGATGCTATTTTAACCCTTCACGTGTTTTTCTTCTTTAATGAGCTGTAAAATTCTTCAGAAATACTCAGACATAGGAACAAGAAAGGGAGATAGAAAACAACACTGTTTTTGAAGTCAGAGAGGGAAGAAAACTCGGGCTGGGCATGAGCAGTAGTGTTAGATGAAAACTAAGGTCACACTTGGATCCTCTGAGAGAAATAGAGGAATAAAGGGAGTTGTTTGAAAAGGAGACATATCCCTAGGAGTCGGCCCTAGCAGGAGAGCCATGTCACAAAGGCACTACTAGGTTCTGAGTAGGAATAGATGGGTATACCCGGGCCGGGTGCGGTGGCTCAGCCTGTAATCTCAGCACTTTGGGAAGCCGAGGCAAGAGGATTGCCTGAGCCCAGGGGTTCGAGAACAGTCTGGGCAACTTGGTAAGACCTTGTTTCTACGATGAATCAAAAAATAAGCCAGGTGTGATAGCGCACGCCTGTAGTTCCAGCTACTCGGAAGGCTGAGGTGGAAGGATCGCCTGAGCCCAGCAGGTCGGGCAACAGAGTGAAACTCCAGCTCAAAAAAATAATAATAAGATGGGTATACTCTATAGTAGAGAAGGAAAAATTATTATTATTTTTCCATCGGACACTGACATGTTCTTTAAGAAAATAAAGTTTTCTTGCCTCCAAATATCTTTATATAATCCCAACCTGATTTTTCAACTTTCACATTGTTAATACCCTGTAGCAGAGCACCGTGCCAACTCCAGGTGATTACCAGAGTGTGAGTCCTGGCCCCACTGATTACCAGTCATGTGAACATCTCCCTTCGTTCCCTTGTATGTAAAATCAGATACATACAAGGAAAGGAAGAAATTAGAAAGGAAAAAAAAGAAAATGGAAGGAAGGAAGGAAGGAATTAAAAAATAGCATCTTCCTCCTGAATTTGTTGGGAGGATTACATGAAATAAAAGGTCCAATGATTAAGTTTGTGAACTCATCTTAGAAAAAGTGCTGGCTGGGAATTGGTCTCACCCGTTTAATCCCAACACTTTGGGAGGCCCAGGTGAGAGGACTGCCTGAGCCTATGGGTTTGAGACCTGCCTGGACAACTTGGCAAGGCCTCGTCTCTACAATAAATCAAAAAATTGACCGGGAGTGGTGGCGCGTGCTTATAGTTCCTACTAGTTGGAAGGTTGAGGCGGAAGGATTGCCTAAGCCCAGCGGATTGAGGCTGTGATGACTGTGAGTACGCCACTGCACTTTAGCCTGGGCAGCAGAGTGAGAGTCTGACTCAAGAAAGAAAAGAAAAGAAAAGAAAAAGTGCTAAACACCTCATTGCTGACTATTACTACTGTCACCTTTGAAGTATTCCCTTGGGAAGCTATGCACCTACGCCAGCACCCAGTCCATTCATCAAAGCAGTTTTGGAACTCTTTTTCTGAAATGGCCATCGAGCCGTTGTTGTATTACACTTGATGTCCTGAATGTCATCAAATGTCTTCCTTTGAATATTTGCTTTTTCTTCAGGTAAAGAAAAAAGTCATTGGGAACCAGATCAGGTGAGTAGGGAGGGTGTTCCAATAGTTAACTGTACAGTGCTGCCAATGTAAGCACATGTGGCAAGTTCGTTAACTTAATTGTCAGATCTCAACAAATAACGACAACAGCTCTGATGGCCATTCCAGAAAAAAGAGTTCCAAAACTGTTTTGACGAGTGGACTAGGCACTGACATAGGTGTATAGCTTTCAAAGGGGAGTACTTCAAAGGTGACCATGGTGATATTCAGCAGTGAGATATGTAGTACTTTTTCTAGGGTGGTTCCTGAACATAATTGTCAGACTGCTTAGTACCTAGAAAGCTTTCAGGAAATGATCTGGCCTACAGCACGTGATTTCTCCCTTCTCCTATTGTTGT
This sequence comes from Carlito syrichta, assembly GCF_000164805.1. Lineage (NCBI taxonomy): Eukaryota > Metazoa > Chordata > Mammalia > Primates > Tarsiidae > Carlito > Carlito syrichta. The sequence continues at coordinate 261,815 of NW_007246492.1, forward strand.
TACTTATTCCATTTTGCAATTATCTCAGGAGTGGGCATAGAGTACCCAGGGGTTCCCTGGCTTTGTCAGTGAGGAGTTAACCCAAATTTAGAGGACTGTGGCCGAGGCTGCTGCATGTCCACCTTTTCCTGCCACTTCAGATCTCTCAGTCTCACCTGTCTCCGGGGCTTCGGCTTCTTGCTTTGGCCCAGCTGCTGCTGCAGGGGCCAGCTCTGCCTGTACTCTGCCTTTGTGCAGTCTCTGTGTGATGGTGACTGTCCTCATGCCCATGTCACAACCTACTGATTGCCTGTCTGAGCTTTCCTGTTGACACTGAGATATCAGATGGGGGGCAGGGCAGCTGATCAGAGCCTGTGCCTGCACAGCTAGGACTGCAAGGAAGTTAATGCCTGGGAGGGTGAGCTTCCATGGCAGGAGATAGGAAAAAGGGCTTGAATTTCTCCTCTTTTCTCATTTGGGCAGACTGTTCTGAGACATACTCGTTTACACTCCTGTCTGAGGACTTTTTTATAAGATCAAGCAGTTATCCTGGCAGGGTGGCTCACGCCGTAATACCAGCACTTTAGGAGGCCAAGGCAGGAGGATTACTTGAGACCAGAAGTTCAAGACCAGCCTGGGCAATACAGTGAGACCTAGAGAAAAAAAGAGCCTGACATTGGCCTACTCTCCTTTGCTGCATCACTTGCCCTCTTCTCTATCTCTCTCTTTTTTTGGAATAGGAGTCTCATTCTGTCACCCAAGCTGGAGTACACACTCACAGCCACTGCAGTCTCAACCTGCTGGGCTCGGGAGATCCTTCCACCTCAGCTTTCCAAGTAGCTGGAACTACAGGTGTGTGACACCATGCCCGGATAATTTCTGATTTACTGTAGAGATGAGATCTCGCCATATTGTCCAGGTTGGTATTGAACTCAGACAATCCTCTCGCCTCTGCCTCCCAAAGTACTGGGATTACAGGCATGAGCCACTGCACTCAGCTAATTTGCCCTATTCTCACTACTGCTCCCCTGGTTTTATACTTCCTGATAAATGCCAGCATGTAAATTTTTGTCTCAGGTCTGCTTTCTGTGGAAGCCAGGTTAAGATATTTATCATATTCATCCAAATATGTAAGACAGTACATTCCATTTTTAGCTAAGCACACACGACCCAGAATAAAAACTATAATTCCAACCTCCCCTGAAGCTAGACTTGGACCTCTAAGTTCTGACCAACAAAGAACATATGCTGGGGTGCCAAAATAATGTATACACATTTTAAGTATGACATTCCCTCAAAAGATGGCATTAATCAAATGAATGCTAGCATCACCATGTGACATCCAGGACAGTCAAAGAAACTGGTAGAAGCATAGTTGAGCAATTTTCATACTACACACTGCTACCATAATTCAATTCAACTTTGAAAAGTAATACATATGGCTGCGTGCAGTGAATCATGCCTGTAATCCCAGGACTTTGGGAGGCAGAGGCGAGAAGATTGCTTGAGCTCAGGGGTTCAAGATCAGCCTGGACAACTTGGCGAGACCTCATCTCTACAATAAAATACAATTTAAAAAAATATCCAGGCGTGGTGGCACATGCCTGTGGTTCCAACTACTTGGAAGGCTGAGGCGGAAGGATTACCTGAGTCCAGCAGGTCTAGGTTGCCGTGGCCATGAGCACGCTGCTGCAGTCTAACCTGGGTGACAGAGTGAGATTCTGACTAAAAAAAAAAAAAAATAGTAATACATAGATAACATCTCTTAAACTGTGTATACTTTTTTGTACCGCCTATATATATAATGTATATGTTCTGTATATGTGATATATGTGAATATATAATGTATAATAATATACAATATAATAATACATGATATATAATTATATAATAATACGTCTGTAGAAGCAATCTGGCAAGTGTCCTCAAAGGAATGGCAGTGTCCTCTTTTTCTTTACTCCTTCCTCCTGGCTTTAAACAGGACATGATGGCTAGGGCTGGGGCAGCCATTTTGACCATGAAGTAGATGCCACATGTGGATGCTAGGGCACAAAGGTGGCAGGAGCTGAGAGGCCCCTGATGATCAGGCAAATACCACACCAGCTCTAGACTGCCTCGTGGATATCATTTTGAGGGCTAAAGAAATTTCTGTCTTTTCTTTTCTTTTCTTTTTCACCAATGTCTCACTCTGTCACCCAGGCAGTACAGTGGCATGATCACAGCTCACCGCAGCCTCCACCTCCTGGGCTCAGACAATCCTCCCGCCTCCACTTCCCAAAGTGCTGAGATTACAGGTGTGAACCATTGCACCCAGCAGAAATTTCTATCTTTTTAGAGCTGCTATTATTTTGGGCTTCCTGTCACTTTCTGCTGAGCTTAATCCTAAATGTTCAAGTAGAAAATTGGTTTTCTATATGAGAAAAGTGAGGAGAAAGGAAGAAAATAACATTAAGTGGCATATTACATGGCAGTATGGAATTTAGAAGCCAGGTCTGTCTAATCCAAAAGGCCAATGTTTTTTAATCATCATATTATACAATCTACAGTGTACACAGGTGAGGATGGCGGATGCTTTTTTTTTTTGAATTGGAGTCTCACTCTGTTACCCAGGCTGGAATGCAGTGGCATGCTCATGGTCACCGCAGCCTCGACTTGCTAGGCTCAAGCAATCCTTCCGCCTCAGCCTTCCAAGTAGCTGGAACTACAGGCATGTGCCACCATGCCCTACTAATTTTTTGATTTATAGAATAGATGAGGGCTCGCCAAGTTGCCCAGGCTGGTCTCGAACTCATGAGCTCAGACAATCCCCTGGTGGAAACTCTTAAAACCCAGACCAAAACTATTTGTATTCCCCAAAGCTATTTAAATTAAATAAATAAAAAAAATTAGGCCAGGTGCGGTGGCTCACGCCTGTAATCCCACCACTTTGGGAGGCAGAGGTGAGAGGATTGCCTGAGCCCAGGAATTGGAAACCAACCTGAGCAACCTGGTGAGACTTTGTCTCTACAATAAATCAAGAAAAATTAGCCGGGCGTGGTGGCACATGCCTGTAGTTCCAGCTACTTGGAGGGCCGAGGTGGAGGGATCATCTGAGACCAGCAGGTGGAGGCTGCGGTGGCTATGAGTATGCCACTGCACTCCAGCCTGGGCAACAGAGTGAGATTCCAACTAAAAAAAAAAATGTTGAATATATGAGTCAAATATCCTGTGACCTGATCCCCCTTGAGTTCACAGAATATTGACATTCCAGATTAGCATAGCAAGAACAACACACTCTCTGTCTAGCAGCCTGGTCATCAGTGCTTCACATCTGCGTCAGTACATGCTGTTAATTACCATTGTATTTACTGTGGGTCAGGCCCTGTGCTAAGCTCTCTAGTTCAACTTCTCAGAAATCTAAGAATATCGTGGGTGTAGAGGGCCTCTAAATCGTGGGTGTAGAGGGCCTGGCCACTGATCTGGGATTCTAGTTAGGATGCTTCCTGTCATCCTGAATTAAGACGGTGGTAGATAGTAGAATTAGAGAGGAGGTGGTGTTTCTGGAAAGTTTTTTTTTTTTTTTTGAGTAAGAGTCTCACTCTATTGTCCAGGCTGGAGTGCAATGGCACAATCATGGCTCACCACAGCCTCCACCTGGGCTCAGGCGATCCTTTCGCCTCAGCCTTCCAAGTAGCCGAGACTAACTACAGATGAGCACCATTGTGCCTGGCTAATTTTTTAATTCATTTTGAGAGACGAGGTCTCGCCTTGTTGCCCAAGCTGGTTTCAAACTCCTTGGCTCAGGGGATCCTCTCACCTTGGCCTCCCAAAGTGCTGGGATTACAAGCGTCTTTTTAACATTGTTTGCAAGTAAGTTACAGAACAGTCCATTAGATCTTGCAGGGTCACTCAGTAACTTGTCGGTAGGGATTAGGAATAAAGCCAAGTAGATTCCCTTGTTTGTTTAGACTCTTTCTGCTCCTTTGCTACTTCCGGCCTGGCTTCCATAATTAATAAATGAGAAAACTGAGTGCGCGACACACACACACACACACACACACACACACACACACAGAGTTTTCCTAGAGTTTTCACTCAGTTTGTGTCAGAAAGCCTCTGATGTCATTGGTAATCATGTTAGGGATGGGATGAAATGGTCTTTTTTTTGAGTCATAATCTCACTCTGTCACCCACAATGGAGTTGCCCATGGCCACTGCAGCCTTGAACTGATGGGTTCAGGCAATCCTTCTGTCTCAGCCTTTTAAGTAGCTGGAACCACAGGGGCACACCACCACACCCAGTGAATTTTTTGATTTATTGTAGAGTTGAGATCTCACCAAGTTGCCCAGGGTAGTCTTGAATTGCTCAGGCAATCCTCTAGCCTTCACCTCCAAAGTGCTGGGAGTACAGGAACGAGTCATTGTACCAGCTGGGATGCAATGGTCATCGAGAGCCTCTCTAGTCTTCAAAACCTGTGATATCTTAAAACAACATCTAGGAAAGACACAGTAGGTGTTCCATTCTCTTTTTATTTTTTATTTTTTTTGAGTTGGAGTCTCACTCTGTCACCCAGACTGGAGTGCAGTGGCCGCTCCCGGCCACCACAGCCTCGACCTGCTGGGCTCCGGTGATCCTTCCGTCTCAGCCTTCCAAGCAGCCGGAACTACAGGCGCACGCTACCATGCCCGGCTAATTTTTGATTTATTGTAGAGATGAGGTCTCGCCAAGTTGCCCAGGCGGGTCTCGAAACCGCGGGCTCAGGCAATCCACTCACCTCAGCCTCCCAAAGGCGCGGGATTACAGGTTGAAGCACCGAGCCCGCCTTACATTCTCTTTTTAACATTGTTTGCAAGTTAAGTAACAGAATAGTTCATTAGATCTTTCAGGGTCTCTCAGTAACTTGTCCGTAGGGATTGGGAATAAAGCCAAGTAGATTCCCTTGTTTAGACTCTTTCAACTCCTTTGCTACTTATCTCTAAAATTGTATCCGCATTTATCACACACTAAAATGGCTTTATTATATAGAGAGAGGAGATTAAGCAATAACATTTACCTTGTCTTTGTGGAAGATCAACATACTTAGATCTGTGAACACAATATGAATTATGTACTTATGTAATTTGATCTTAGATAGGGAGAGAATAAAGGTAGGACTAGACTTGTGGTTTCCTGACTCTTAGTTCAGGTACATTAGCCATCAGACCTCTATTGACTGCACTGAAATTTTATAGCCTATATCAGCAATTAAATGTGTATGGCTTACTAGGCATACAAAATAAATGATAAGATAGTTTTATTTACTTTGTCTATTTTTAACTGAGGGCTATTATACTGGTGAACACGTTGTGAAAATGTACTTAAATAGGAAAGATAACGTGAATAATATGAAGTATCTTGTTTTATCATAGAAAAGTCTCTTGCATTTCTTTGTATGTATAAGTTTTAAAAAGTAGTTGTGATTTTGCATTGTCATAGCTTTTAAAAATAATGAATAATTTTTTTTTTGAGTCAGAGTCTCACTCTGTCACCCAGGCTAGAGTGCAGTGGCACAATCACAACTTAACATAGCCTCGACCTCCAGGACTCTGATGATCCTTCTGCCTTAGCTTCCTGAGTAGCTGGGACTACAGGCGCATAGCACCACTCTTTGTCTTGCAAATATCTTATACTTTGTAAAATTCTTGGCTTGTACATAACTGTACTTCCCAAAAGAATAGCTGGAAATGAAAGGCCTGCATTAGCATGTTATCTATGTTTACTTAACAAGTATTCACTGTCTCATTTGCCATAGATTTTATAGTTCATATGTTTATAGTCACTGAATAAACATTTGCCCTGAGATTGACCATGGACACTTAGCATTCAGCATGTTCCCAACCTGCCTAACCATCTTGAGCTTTCAGTTCCACTCATTGCATACTCCCCCTTTCCCTTAATGGTACCTGCTGGAAACCCTGAAGTCATTCTCACATCTCATTTTCTCCTATTCCTCCATCTCCAAATTTTTTAACGAATTCTATTTCCTTTTTTTCATCTGCACGGCATCCCAAGTTCAGCCCCCCATCTCTCTTGCATGGGCCTTTGTAGTAAAACTGTTTGCCTAAGGTGTTCCTGGTGAGATCAGCATCGCCCCCATTGGTGAACCAGGCAAGCTGCGTGGCTATTAGTCACCTTACTAGAATATGAAGCAGATCACGTCATTCCCCTTCCTAACGCCTCTTTTGGATGGATTCCCATTTCCTCCAGGATGAAGGACGTATTTGGCGCTTCTCAAGTGGATCTCAATTTACCTTCCTGAAACCTCTGGTTATAAACATCCTTCCACTCGAAGGACACATTCGGCATTTTTCAAGTGGATCTCAATTTACCTTCCCGAAACCTCTGGTTATAATCATCCTTCCCCTCGGACTTCGACCCCATCTTGCTACTGGGTATTCAGATCCCAGGCTGGTTGTCTTTCTTCTGCCTCTGCTCTTTAATTGCCCTCCTCTCTGCCTCCCTTGACACTATGTGTCTATCTTTATTATAACTTATTTTGCACAGCATTGTTTGTTTGCCTTTCCAATTACTGAACCAGAAGACAGGAACCAAGTCTTATTCAAAATTAGCAAGGGCCCTACAACTCAATGTTCTAGATAAAAAAGCAAAACAAAAAACTACTTTCATTTCATGTATAAACCAGTCTTGCAAAAATGCACCTTCTTCATTTTCAAAAAGTACTTTTTTTTTTTTTGAGTCGGAGTCCCACTCTGTTGC
>NW_007246492.1:269090-270575 GCF_000164805.1 Carlito syrichta
GTCTGGACGACAGAGTGAGATTCCAACTCAAAAAAAAAAAAAAAATTATTTTGAGATGGAGTCTCATTCTGTTGCCCAGGTTGTAGTGCAGTGACACGAGAACAGGTGTACTGGGCTCAGGCGATTCTTCTGCCTCAGCCTTCCAAGTAGCTGGAACTACAGGTGTGTGCCACCAGGCCCAGCTAATTTTTTGATTTATTGTAGAGACAAGGGCTCGTCAAGTTGCCTAAGTTGTTTTCAAACCCCTGAGCTCAGGCAATTCTCTAGCCTCTGCCTCCTCAAGTGCTGGGATTACAGGCCTGAGCCACTATGCCCAGCCATAGTTTTTTTTTTTTTAACATAATAAAATATAGAAAAACATGAAGAATAGAATAAAGAAAAAAATGTTGATAGAAATATCACCTGAGACAACTATGGATTTCAATCTTTCTAGCACTTTATACTTTTTTAAAAACAAAGTTGTGATCATACTCCACGAACTGTTTCATAATTTGTGTTTTTTCCCCACTTAATACTGTAAAAACTTGCCATATTGTTATAAAAATTAGGCAAACTTTTAAAATTGTTACCTAAAATGCCACAGAGTAGATACATCTAGTTTTTTAATTGGTTTTCATATTTTTAATTTTTGTATCTTATAATATTGTGATTCAGCATTTATGAAGAAAGTTTTTGCTCCATTTCGGATTTTTTTTTTTTTTTCCAGAATGAATCCCAGGTATGAGATTATGGGTTCCAAGAGTCAAAGCCACCACATCTGGCGTCATGAACATTCTTAAAGGATGAGTCAGCATGAAATTGCTTTCTAAAGAGTTTATTTCAGTTTACACTCCCAATCACAATGTCTGAGAGTACACTTTTTATCTCACCAGCCTTAAATGCTATCTTTTACTTAAATATTTACTGATATGATACCCAACTAAAATGTTACAATTTCCATCTGTTAGCTGTAGTAGAGGATAGGATAAAATCAAGGCTTTTGGAGTCGAATATATATTTGGGTTTGGTCTTATCTCTGCCACTTCCTAGCTTGTTACCTTGGACACATTACTTAACCCTTTTAAAACTCACTTTACTCTTTGATTTTTTAAAAAAAGTCCAATATAATTCTTGGCACACCTCATCAACAAGGGTACATGCATAATGAATATTTGTATACCTAACCCTGAATTGTACACCCACATCTTTAAAAAAATTTTTTTTTAAAGACCAATAATAGCATTTACTCCAAACCGAGAGAAGCCTGTCGTACTCGTTAAAAGAGATAGACATGTAAAAGAATTTCATAGTGATGGGCACATTGACCAATAGCGAATCTTTCATTTTCAGCTGCAAAAGTGTGTTATAAACTTTCATTTGGATACTGTGCTATTTAGGAATTTATACGATACCTCGACTATGCAGGCAAACTGAAGGGGAAGGCTGAACAATTACCAGGATAATTCTTGCCCCTCCCCCCCCCCCCCCCCCCCCCCCCCCCCCCCC
>NW_007246492.1:270595-271437 GCF_000164805.1 Carlito syrichta
GGGGGCGAGGAGGTCAGGGAGTGTGATCTTTTGGTGATTTCCAAGAACCTGTTTGGCTACAAGGCACACACCGGGCTCCCATCCTTGAGGAATTTGCAACCTCAAAGCCTCGGCGTTTAATCCTCGAGTCCCTTGGGCACCTTTAATTGTTCAGGGAGGTCTCAGGGGGCAATCGTGGAAACTCACTGAAGAGGGAGCTTAGTGAAAGTGACCTGGAGACAGTTCCTGGAGGAGCCGCTGTCTCGCTGAACGTAAAGTTTAAGGCAGGAAGGATCTGAATGATTTGTTCCATACAAGTCAAATACACTTAGGAGTTTTGCTCCGTGAATCTCTAGTTTGTTCCTCAAAGCTAAGCTAAATAAAGCCCCGCAAGCAGGGCAAGTCAGGCTAATCTGATTTGGGGCGCTTGCTCTTTGCATGCTCCTAGCAAGTTTTGCTCCTGGAATCGCAGCAGCAGACAATCGAGGGGACGCAGCCCGCAGCGGAGACAGAACCCGGATCCAGAAGTCCGGAGCTTTCCGTCTCATCCCAGCCACTGACCACCGGGAGACGATGCCGAATGCCTAACTTTCCATCTAGAGCGATTCAGGTTTGGTGGCTCTCCGGGGCCCTCCTTAAAGCCCCTTCTTCCCCACCCACTCTTTGCAACTGCCCAACAAGGTCGCGGGTCCTAAACATGCCCACACAGCCCGGCTAGGGTGAACTTCGGCGCTCCTGATTTGGGGCCACCCCCCGGAGGGCTGGGTGGCGTCGAGCCGCGGTCCCTGGAAACCGACGTGGTCCGGGTGGGCTGGAACCTGCCCAGGTCGTGGGTTCTTTGTCGCAGAGGGCAGCGCCCCTCG
>NW_007246492.1:272797-276633 GCF_000164805.1 Carlito syrichta
GGCTCCCGGACTAACTTGGAGGGGGGCAGGGCACCATCGCAGTGGAGACGCCCGCGGCGGCTCGGCTCGTCTGCTCAAACGTCCCCGATACCCGGCGAGCGGGGGTGGGAATGGGCCAGAAGGTCAGCCTCCTCCGGCACGTGCGCGTGTGTTTTCGATTCAGCTGGGATTCCTGCTGGAAGACACGTTAGCGAGGAGCTCGAGGGCGGCCCTGGGGCTCCCAGACGGGCGAGATGTACTTGGAAAGGCCCAAGATAATTCGGGCTTATTTGATAAACGAGTACGTCGACACAGACATTGCAACCCGTTGTTGACAGAGCATGCATTTTTTAGAACACTCCATCCTCTTGTGTATAACTGGAGGGTGGGGGGAGAGTAAGAGTGAACAATCGCCCCGTTCATTGTGCCGGAGCAATGGTGGCTTAATCCATTTGCCAAAGCAGCACCATTAGGTTTGAGAAGGGAGACCGATATCCAGGACTGCAGTGTTTTTTAGTTTGCAGGGTCTCTTTGCGCTCCCCGGTGGGCTTTATCTTGGAGAGACTAATCATACTTTGCCTCGAGTGTGACAGATTGTAGAACACTTCTTTCCAAGTTGGTAATGTGCCGTGGAGAGAAGCGCACTGGCTTTGTGTCTTTGCTCGATCGCTTTTCCGTACATGATGGAATTTCGTAAACAGTCGATGTATTATAAGTCAGACTCAGGAATTCTTTACAGTTTTATTCAAATGAGGAAAAAATTGGATTATGGCGTTGAGAAATGTTGGATTCTCGCCCTTGTGTATCATATACAATGTTTTGTTCACGCTGTGTCCCCACGCATGGAAGAGCGTGTGGGAGAGGCTCAGAAATATTTGTAGACTAGATGTAATTAGCTTTGGTATAGGGGAAATATGTTGAGTCTGTTCTGTTGTAAATTGTGATTGCTTAACTGAAAATTAAATTGATTATTCTTTTCCCCGTGATGCTAAGAAATAACAGACGTTGCTGTTGTTTTCCTCTTCTGCTGAGAGGAGTCTTACGGATGGGGAACAAAGGTGGTGGTGGTTGTTTTTTAATTGCTTCATCACTCTCAAGAGCAGAATTGGATTTTATTTTTCATTTTTATTTTTGGCAGACTTGAAATAAAAGTCTTTGTGTGTGTGTGTGTGTGTGTGTGTGTGTGTGTAGTATATATATATTTACTCTCAGTTCTCAATCTTTTAATATAATCTATTATGTATGATTTAATGCAATAGAGTCTGAAATGTTTTATGATGGTAGAAGTCTTGTGTTTGCATCCATTTTAGATTTAATGCATTTTAACTTATACCATTTAAAAACGGTGGCAGATTTTGACCAATTGTTCCCATAGACCAAAGGCTTGTCTGTTAAGGTCAGGAAGATTGAGCTGTGCTGGTGAAGGATATCTGTAAGGTGTAGCTCTTATGATTTCATGTTACTGCTGTGAGTCTGGGAAGTCAAGGAAGGCACGCTGTCCTGGGTGGCTTGGCCCTTCTTGCAGACCCAGGGCTGGAGGGGGCACTACCTGATACTACCCTGAAGTGCCCGAGTCAGTGGAGCTGGATTGGGTTGCTATGGACTCCACCCTTACAAGGTTATTTTAAGTCTCGTGGCGTTACTGATCTGCTGAAGGTTGTTCTGCGTACTTCCCTGACTTCAGCTCGCCTCTGGTGGTAAAGGTGTCTAGTCTGACCCCGGACCTCAGTTGCTAGCCTATTTTAGTGAAATAGGCTTTTCCTATTAAAGTTCCTGGAATATTTCTTAATATTTATGTTGAGTGTATAGTTTGAGTCGTTTTTAAAAACCAAAGAAGTAATTTATGGCAAAACGAGAAAACCCAGAAAGATGGAAAGGTGAAAATTCTCACTTCCCAGAGCCCCCCATCCCCTTTCCCAGTCCCCTTTTTCCTAGGTAACTGCTGTTAGTAATTCCTTCATTAGAAAAGGCAATCACTTATGCAGGGATAAATATATACTTTATATTCTTAGTGATTTTGAAGTCTGTTAAAATAAGGTTGTATTGTAACACATTAAAAAGGTGTTTATTGTATTAAACATTGAGTAAATTATATTTATATTTTCATCATTTGGATAAAATCACACAATGGAATTTCCTATACTAACTCGCAGAAGTGTGTAAAGTGTCAAATTTGTACATATGTACATTTTCTTGATTAGTGATTGAAGGTGAACTTTGTTTTTTGGTTTCTTTCAAGAGTATGGTATGTAACTGACAATGAGAAATAGTGTCTTTTGAAAAAAGGGTTTATAATCTGGGGTAGTGAAATGTTCATATCTGGCCCTTTACAGCAAAAGTTTGCCAACTCCTGAGTTAGAGAAAAACATTTTGTTGAAAGGGTATTTTAGATACAGTATCAAAGAAGGAGGTACTGCATTGTTTATTATCTCTAGGATTATGAAATTTCTAAAGCTATTAACTTTGGCATCAGTAATTGATATACACTTTTTTCCTGAATTGCGGGTAATTTCTATGAACTTTCAAGACCTTATTTATTTGTTTTGTAAAAATTTGAAGTGAGGACTGGCTACAGGTGAACTAGTGAAGTGCGCAGTCTTCAGTTTTGAGCCCTTACATCGTAAGGGCTTTGGCTGCAAATAACAAAATTCTCAAAGTGGCTTAAACAATGAGGAAATTTAGTATCTTACATAATACAGTTCAGAGGCTCAAGAATGACTCAATAATGACATCAAGGGCCCATCCTGTTTCCAACTCTTTGCCTGTTAGCTTCATACTAAAACTGCCCTTTTCCGTGTCCCAGTTTGGCTGCAGGAAGGACTAGCATCCCATCCAGACTCTGCAATATCCAAAGGAATAAGAGGGACTGTATCTTTTCTAGAAGCCCCGCAGCAGGTGTCATCTCAGCCTCATTGGCCAGGACTGGGGCACATTCCATACCTAACCAGTCACTGGCTAGGATAATGGAATTGCCCTTTCTTCTAATTTTGTACCAATTGTCTTGGGCAATTTTTTATCCTACCCCAAATGAGATCCAGGGCTGCTCTGTTATACATAGTCCTATGTAGCTTAGCACGTATGCATGAGCTCATATATTCTTGGGTACAAAATTTAGTTAAATTATGGAATGAAAAGTTTTGTTTCCTATTGATACATGTGACCAAACTACAGTTCACTGGCGAAATCCAGCCTACTGTCTGTTTTGGCAAATAATTTTTTTTTTTTTTTTTAGTTGAAGTCTCACTCTTTGCTGCTTAGGCTGGAGCGCAGTGGTATGCTCATGGCCACCGCAGCCTCAACCTGCTGGACTCAGGTGATCCTTCCACTTCAGCCTTCCAAGTAGTGTGAATAAACTTTTATTTGAACACATCGTAGTTCATTTGTTTACATATTACCTGTGACTGCTTTCTGCTACAACAGCTGAGTGCTTGCAATAGACTGTATTGCTTACAGGACCTACAGTGTTTACTTACCTGACTCTTTATAGAAGGTTTGCTGATCCCTTCTTTATGCTGTCAATCATACATTCAGTCAGTTATTATCATGTGCCAAGTACTCTTTGCATTTGAGAATGGAAGGATGAATGCCAGATGCAGAGACTCACACCTATAATCCCAGCACTTTGGGAGGCCAAGGTGGGAAGATTGCTTGAGGCCAGCCAGAGCAACATAGTGAGACCACATCTTGACCCAAAAGAAATAATAGTAGCTGGATGTAGTTGTGCAAGCCTGTAGTCCCAGCTACTTCGGAGGCTGAGGAGAGAGGAATGCTTGAGTCCAGGAGGTCGAGGCTGCAGTGAGCCGTGATTGTGCCACTGCACTCCAACCTGGCAAACAGAGTGAGACACTGGGGGGGGG
>NW_007246492.1:276653-281957 GCF_000164805.1 Carlito syrichta
GGGGGGGGGGGGGGAGAATGGAAAAATATGGAAAGATGATACTGAGGAGTTCACACTGATAGGAGGATAGATGTGCCATCTTGTATATCATAAAGTGTGTTAAGTGCTGTTACAGTTGTGTGTATAAACTGGAATTACTTTTCAATGCAACAGTGTTCGAATCTGTCTTCTGTGTTGTGGGTTGTACATGTTTCTTGCTTTCTACTTCCAAATCTTCCTGTTGGTGAAGTTTCAATAGGTAAACCAGAATAGGTGTGTTTGTAACCCAAAATCCTGGTTAGTACATGGAATAATGTGGGCACTTGAACACAACATAGGAACCCCTTAATAGAAGGAAGAGTGGGCGTAGGAAGTGTCAGCTGTGGTCGACTGACTCTAGAGCTCGTTGGCTTTGGTGAAGCTTTGTGAGCCATCGTGAGGCTGTTTGTAGGGTCTAGACTTAGAAAAAATGATAAATTATGATGGGCTATTAAGCAAAGTTAGTATAAATACCAGAGAGCGTGGTACTTACAATAAGCAGCATGGTGATTATATTTATCATTAAATGTGTGGGATTATCTGGCCTTTGAATTTAATTTGATTGTCAAGTTAAATGAGATTATATCTCTGTCCAAAATAGAGATGGTATAAAGGCCTGAATTTGGGAGACCTATTTGTGGGGAGCTTTTTTTTTTTTTGAGTTGGAGTCTCACTCGGTTGCCCAGACTGGAGTGCAGTGCTGCAGCCTTGCCTACTGGGCTCTGGCGATCCTTCCACCTTAGCCTTCGGAGTAGCCGGAATTACAGACATGCGCTACTACGCCCGGCTGATTTTTTGATTTATTGTAGAGATGAGGTCTCGCTGCCCAGGCGGGTCTCGAACCCGCGGGCTCAGGCTATCCATTCACCTCAGCCTCCCAAAGGCGCGGGATTACAGGCTGAGCCACCAAGCAGCTTTTTTTTTGTTGTTCATGTTTATGATTGCTGATTTTTTTCTAGTGATGCTTATTAGCTGGGTCATTTCACAGCATAAAAAGTGAGAGGAAATATTGCCCTTAATAATTAACAGAAAAATTAAAATGAGTATTATGTGTAAATTTAATTCACCAACAGAATCAACAAACATTTGAGGCCCAACTGTGAGTCAGGCACTGTTCCAGTTTCTCAAAAAATGGCTGGATATCCAGACAATTAGAAGCTTAGTGGTTTTTATAGTAATAGAGAAAACTGCCATTTAACCTTATTGACTGCATAAGAGAATATTGTCTAATTTTAAAGATAGTAGCTTATTTTCCAACAGAACAAAGTCAATAGGAAACATTGACTTTGTTCTGTTTTGGAAAACAAGCTACTGTTATACCTGGTGTTACAAAACATGTAAAGTGTAGAACTATTTGTGAAAATTCTTCAGGTCAGTTTGAGAGTTTGCTTCTTTCTGGCTATATAGGTGACGTACATGAACTTATCTTTGTTTTTCCATTTCTAAACATTTGTATATGAATTTTTTATCTTCTTCTTTTTTTTTTTTGGAGACAGAGTCTTGCCCTATTGCCCAGGCTGCAGTAGTATGATCACAGCTCACTGTAGACTTTTTTTTTTTGAGTTGGAGTCTCACACTGTTGCCCAGGCTGGAGTGCAGTGGCATACTCCCAGCCACCACAGCGTCGACCTGCTAGACTCAGGTGCTCCTTCTGCCTCAGTCTTCCCAGTAGCTGAAACTACAGGCACTGGCTACCACACCCAGCTAATTTTTTCAATTTATTGTAGAGATGAGGTCTCGCCAAGTTGCCCAGGCTGGTCTTAAACCCTTGAGCTCAGGCAGTTCTCTCACCTTGGCCTCCGAAAGTGCTGGGATTACAGGCTTGAGCCACCACACCTGGCTGCTCACTGCAACCTTTAACTGCTGGACTCAAAGGATCCTCTTGCCTCCTTGAATAGCTGGAACTACAGATGCATGCCTCTATGTGTGACTAATTTTTTATTTTTATTTTTGTAGAAGCGGAAGCTCTCTCTATGTTGCCCAGGCTGGTCTCAAACTTCTGGCCTTAAGTGATCCTCCCTCCTCAGCCTCTTAAAGTGTTGAGATTACAGCTGTGAGGTAGCACGCCTGACCCAGAAGTCATTTTTTCGTAAGCAAGTACTGAATATCTTATTTAAAACTGCCTATCACCCTTACCAGAAATCCTTTTACAGAGATGATTATACCAGTTATTAATGTACACTTATAACACCTTAGAGGTAAGCTTTTGACCTGATAAGAGTCGAGGCAGGAGCTTTAACAACCTGCTTCTTGAAAAGCTCTATTAATTGTTTGGAATGAGCTTGTTTAGAATGGTATCTGAGAAAAATAATAGGATAGTCCAAGACTAGGATTTTTTTTTTTTTTGAGTCAGAGTCTCACTCTGTTGCCCAGATTGGAGTGTAGTGCTTGACCTGCTGGGCTCATGCGATCTTTCCACGTGAGCCTCTGCGCCTGGCCTATTAGAGTTTTTAAACCTGGGAGTTCTGTGAACTTGAATGGGGAAAATGTTACATTTTTATTTATTCATTTTCTTCTATTACTAATGTAGACAACAGTAGCATTAGCAGTACAGCACCAGAGACTGTTTCTAATAGAAATGACAGATACTGTCATAATACATTAATGTCTCAAAATGACATTTATATTCATCATTACTTACAAGTTTAGTTATTAGATCCACTAGTAGACACTGTTATTTAAAGTATTAATATGGAACATATATATTCCTATGTCAGAAATGTGTTTGTTATATTTTGATAATTATATTCCAGTATAATTGTTTTCTTTTGTAATTTTATGTATTCATTTAAAAACACTTTTCAGGCTGGGGACAGTGGCTCATGCCTATAATTGCAGTGCTTGGGGAGGCCAAGGGGGGAAAATCACTTGAGCCCAGGAGATCAAGATGTGCCTGAACCACATAGTGAGACCTCATCTCTACAAAAAAATAAAAAAATAAAAATACTTTTCTAGGAGGGAGTTCATAGGCTTCACCAGAGGGGCCCATGCAGAGAAAAAATTATTAAGAACTTCTTTTGTAGATGCTGTTACTGTGTTGATTTGACTGTTGGAGTTGCCTTGATCAGTTTATTCTTTGTTGTACTGTTTTCCAGTCCCTCAGTAAATTGGAGAGGAGTTCTTTTCGAATTGTTTTTGGTCTGTGGAGAGACAGGATTGTCATTTCTGAGTCTCAGAAGGCAGAGAAACAATTACAATTAGGCTTGGGGAAAGTAATATCTCAAAAGTAATATTAGACAGTCAGGTATATAAATTACTGATGCTTTAGGATAGTCGCTGTGTGGACTAGACTTAATAACACCTGTTTTGCCACCTGGCAGGTGTCTATTGTGCCACTGACTTAGCACAGCTTAGTGTGTTCAGCATAAGGCTGGTTTTCATTGTATGTACGTTTCATTGATAGAAAGGAGGCTGAAAGGGGTTCACTCGGCGCTAAAAATCAAAGAAAATGTTTCTGTGGACATTTGGCCTCTACTGTGTGCCGCTGTGTTTGAGTACATATTCACATGGTGATTTTCTGGAAATGGGAGACATGTATGCTGGCAGCATCTCTCAGACGACTTGCCTGGGTATGTTGCTGCCATAATTGCACAGCGTTACTTCTGGGAGCGTTAGGATGGAAAAGAGGTAGGTGAGACTTAAGAGAATTAAGAGTGGGGAAAATTAAGAAAGTTAATTAAATTTAAATCAATAAACTGGCAGATTAAATTTAATTAAGAAAACTAAGAGTGGGGAGAAGGGAGTAAATTTTTCTTAATAATTATGAGGAAATGTATATTAATAGTCAAATATACAAATATTTGATATACAGATATATATCTTGGATATATAATGGCTTAGCTGATTTATATTATGATTATTATTATTTTAAGACAAGAAAAGAAGGCACTTAAAGACCAAGTTAGTGTCAGGTTAGACAAGGAACTTCAGGGCGTGTATCTAGGTTTCTTTGCTTTTCATACGACATTTTGTTAAATTATCTATTTTTCTAATAATGGATGCCGGTTTCAGTGAAAAAATACTAATACATTCATTAAAAGGCTAGAAATGTACCACTGAGGTTAAATAATATTATCTTGACATAAATATTTTTCAATAATCATGAAATTGGCTTAAAAACTTGAATTTTTGGTTTTTTAAAAACTTGGATTTTAATAGCATTTAGTCATTGCTGTATCCTAAAAAATTGAAGGCAGATTTCTTACCTGTGTTGTGTTATGTAAGCTAATAAACTAATGCAAAGGCCAGGTGCAGTGGTTCATGCCTGTAATTCCAGCACTTTGGGAGGCTGAGGCAGGAGGAGAACTTGAGGCCAGGAGTTAGGATCAGCCTGCGCAACACAGTGAGACCTGTGTCTTTACAATAAAAGTATAATTAGCTGGGTATGGTGGTAGTGCCTGTAGTTCCAGCTACTTGGGAGGCTAAGGCAGAAGTATCACCAGAGCCCGGGAGCTTGAGGCTGCAGTGACCTATGATCATGCCACTGCACTCCATCCTGGGTGAGGTGACAGAGTGAGGCCCTGTCTCATTTAAAAAAAAAACAAAAAAATTAAAAAAAAAACAAACCCAATCCAACCCTCATTTGCTAAAGGCCATTAAAATTTAAAAAGAAAAAAAATTGTAAACGAATATATAAACAATGTAGTGAAATAGGTGTTTTAAATTGTCATCTCTAATTCTTCAAATTAGGAAGTTAAAACTTTATTATTAAGTACTCAGGGTCTATATATTCAAACATCCTTTGTAACACTACCTGTGTTTTTACATAGTTGTAGTTGGTGGCTAGCTACTTATTCTACCTTTCCATTTAAACTTGTTAACATTGACACAGTTTAGCTTAATATGCCAAAAAAACAAAACAAAACAAAAAAACCCCAGATAAAACCTGGAGTAGTTCATCATGTTATTAAGTATTTCAGCATTACTTTGTGATTTTAATCATTGGCCATTATAAAGAGTACTGCTGAGAATATCTTGGTATGGATTACGTTTTATTATATTTGTTTATTTTGGAGACAGATGCTTCCTTGGGGGCTTTATTACAGAAGCAGAATTTCATGTTCAAAAAAGGCCTGTAGCTGGGCTCGGTGGCTCAGCCTGTAATCCCGTGCCTTTGGGAGGCTGAGGTGAGTGGATTGCTTGAACCCGTGGGTTCGAGACCCACCTGGGTAGCGAGACCTCATCTCTACAATAAATCAAAAAATCAGCCGGGCGTGGTAGCGCGTGTCTGTAATTCCGGCTACTCGGAAGGCTGAGGCGGAAGGATCGCCGGAGCCCAGCAGGTCG
>NW_007246492.1:281977-284453 GCF_000164805.1 Carlito syrichta
AAAAAAAAAAAGGCCTGTAGCTTTTTTGATTCAGGGTCTCAGTCTGTCACAGGCTGGAGTGCAGTGGCACTGTCACAGCTCACTGCAGCCTCAAACTTGTGGGCTCAAGTGATTCT
Source organism: Carlito syrichta (assembly GCF_000164805.1). Taxonomy (NCBI): domain Eukaryota; kingdom Metazoa; phylum Chordata; class Mammalia; order Primates; family Tarsiidae; genus Carlito; species Carlito syrichta. Next base: position 282,094 of record NW_007246492.1, read on the forward strand.
CCACCTCAGCCTTTCCAGTAGCTGGGACTACAGGTGTGGGCCACCTTGCCCAGCTAATTTTTTGATTTTTTTTTTTGGTTGCGACAGGGTCTCGTTATGTTGCCTAGGCTCAAATTCCTGGGCTCAAGCAATCCTTCTGCCTTGGCAAAGTGGTGGATTAGTGCCATGAGCCATCGTGCCCAGTGAGCTTTTGTTTTATGATGGCAGCTTTTTAGAAATATAGAGCCAATTTATGGTGCTACCAGCAATATTTCTCTATTTGTTTACCAACAATCTGATCAACATTGGCATATTTAATACTTATTTTGCCAGTTTAGTGAGTATATAAATCAGAAATACCTTGAAGCCATTTGATATGTAGTTTTTGGGGGGTTTTTTTTTGTTTTTTGTTTTTGAGTTGGAGCCTTAGTCTGTCGCCCAGGCCGGAGTACAGGGGCAAGCTCACGGCCACCCTAGCATCAACCTGCTGGGCTCTGGAGATCCTTTCTGCCTCAGCCTTCCAAGTAGCCAGAACTACAGGCACGCACTACCATGCCTGGCCAGTTTTTTTGTTATTTATTATAGAGACAAGGTCTCACCAAGTTGCCCAGGCTGGTCTCAAACCCGCGCGCTCAGGCAATCCACTCGTCTCAGCCTTTCAAAGTGCTGGGGTTATAGGCTGAGCCTCCAAGCCTGGCCTTGTAGTTTTAATTCATAGAATACTTGTGCATTTCTTTTTAACATAAGATGCGTTTGTGAAGAGTTTCTCATTTAACTTTTTGGAATAGAGTCCCAATCATATCTTTATATTTAATCATTTCTTTGTTTTGCATAGCAGTTTTACTGTGACTGTTGCATGGTCTTCTACTGATATTTTTATTTGGTATTTATTTTATTCTACCTTTGTAGTGATTCAGAATATATTGATCTCTTTTTATTGCAACCTATACAGCCTTCTTAATCATATTATTCTCTAAAACTACAACTTTTTGGCCTCTCCTTTCGAAAGAATATTAACCTACTTAAATTTTATTAAATGGTATTGTGAATTTATAGGTACAACTTCAGTTTATTCACTTAGAATACTTTTGTTCTTTCATTTTAAGAAATTAACTTTTCTTATAAAACTTGTCATATTATAAAAATTGTCAATTTTTTTTTGAAATTTACACGTTTCTTCAAATTCTTAACACCTCTTAATATTTTGGAGTGTATTCGTTTTTGTCTCTTCTCATTTATACCTTTAAAAAATAAATGTGATAATAACCTATTGATGGTTTTATAACCTGTCTTTGTACTTAGTGGTTTGTGAATATTTTCCCATGTCATTTAATATTTTTCTGTAACATTTTGATTGGCTGCATTGTGAGCTAGTGGAGTCTATAGCTATACAATGATTTACTTAACTAAACTCTAAACTCCCAGTGTTGCATACACTTTTATAAATAGCACTATAGTTAGAGTTTTGTGCAATTGCAGTTGTACAGTTACACACATTTGTTAATATTTTCTTTGGGTATGTTGCCACAAATGAAATTACTTAGGGTTTTTTTTTCCTTCAACAAGGCGGTCTCACTTCTTGCTGGGCTGCTGTTGTATAGCTCACTGTAACTCTAACTCTTGGGCTCAAGTGATCCTCCCACCTCAGCCTTCTCAGTAGCTGGGACTTCAGGTGCACACCACCACACCCAGCTAATTTTTTTTCAAGGTACCTCCATCATTCTCAGCCAGCCAGTTTTTAAATTTTTCATAGAGACAGTCTCTCGCTATGTTGCCTAGGCTGGTCTCAAACCGTCCTCCCCCCTTGGCTTCCCAAAGTGTTGGGAGTACAGGCATGAGCCATTGTGTCTGGCCAGCACTCTTTTAATAAAAAAAAGAAAGAGAGCTCTGTAAGCTAGGTGTCAGAAGACTTTTAGTTTGACCATTTGTTACCTATGTGACTTAGGACAAGCCACTTTGGCTTGGAATAAAAGTCTTAGTGATTTATGTAATTAAGTGATTTTAAAAATGCTTATATAATCTAGAATACTATTGTGATTCAAAAAGTGAACAGTTTTGATAGAGACACTCTTGTCTCATGTGTGAAGAATTTGAATAAAATTGGTCTATGAAATGTAAGATAAAGCAAATGTTTTTTCTGAATCAATTTTTTTTTTTTTTTTTTTTGAGTTGGAGTCTCACTCTGTCACCCAGATTGGAGTGCAATGGCCGCTTCCGGCCACTGCAGCCTCGACCTGCTGGGCTCCAGTGATCCTTCCACCTCAGCCTTCCAAGTAGCTGGAACTACAGGCGCGCGCTACCATGCCTGGCTAATTTTTGATTTGTTGTAGAGACGAGGTCTCGTCAAGTTGCCCAGGCGAGTCTCGAACCTGCGGGCTCAG
>NW_007246492.1:284473-307445 GCF_000164805.1 Carlito syrichta
TTTGAGTTGGAGTTTCACTCTGTTACCCAGGCTGGAGTGCAGTGTCAGACTTACAGCCACTGCAGCCTCGACTTCCTGGTCTCAGGTGATCCTTGCACCTCTGCCTTCCAGGTAGCTGGAACCACAGGTGTGCGCTACCATACCCAGTTAATTTTTTGATTTATTGTAGAGAACAAGTCTCACCAAGTTGCCCAGGCTGGTCTCAAACCCTTGGACTCAGGCAATCCTCTCACCTCGGCCTCCCAAAGTGCTGGGATTACAGGCGTAAGCCACCATACCTGGCTCTGAATCAATGTGTTATATAGTTCATGTGTTTTCTTTTTAAGTATACTAATAAATTATAAATATACATTTGATTATATATTTAAATCATAAAAATGATTCTTAAATATTCTTGCTAGCAAATTAGAGAGATCACTTCATATTTGGAATTACCTTATAACTGGGAATATTTAGTTTATGACCTTAATCCATGAATTAGTAAAGAAGAAAAGATAGGGAATTACTTGGGTAAACTTTCAAACTTAGGGATTGTAAGTGAACCACAGAATAAAGCCAAAGCAACTGGCAAGAAGAAAAATAATGAGGAAAAGGACAAAAATTAACAAAAGAAAAACAGAGTCAGTAAAATTGAAAACTGATTTTTAGACCAATAAGCTAGCCAAACTTCTAGCAAAATTAATCAAGAAAAAGGGAAGGCAAAAATTAACACATTAGGAATGAAAAGAAGGTTATAATTTCAGATGTAGTAGAGGTATAAGTCATGAGAGAATACTATGGATAGCTTTCTAAAAAGATGTAAATCAGTTAGCCTTGAAGCAAAGCAGATTTGGCTGTAAGGTAGGGGTTTAAAGGTTTTGGCCAAGTTATGTTTTAGATAATCCTTTAGATGTTCATCAAACTATTAGTGTATAAATGATGTGAAAAGTAGGTCAATTTGGAGCTATTTTAATCAAGACCTGTGATGATAAGATCTCTAAGGCAGTATAGTAGTTAAGATGAAGAGGGTATAGAATTTAAAAAATTGGACTGAAGTACATTTGCATTTGTGAAAGTAGGTGAGAGTAGATAGGGAGTAGTAGGCTAGGAAATGATAAGAGTTAAGAAATGAGGGGTTTATACTTCCAGCCAAATTTTGTGGCCCTGTGACTCAGATAAAATATCTCACGAGGATGCTGTTCTCTCTTAAGGATTTATTGGTAGTCAGTGAATCATGACTGAGTAAGATGTAGTGAAATGACCTTGCTTTTGTTACTTCATTTTAATTTTAGTTTAGAGAATTTTCAGTTTTATTAGTTATAGCATCTTTATTATTATTATTATTTATTTATTTTTTGAGTTGGAGTCTCACTCGGTTGCCTGAACTGGAGTGCAGTGTTCGTTCCCAGCCACCACAGCCTCGACCTGCCGGGCTCCGGCAATCCTTCCACCTCAGCCTTCCAAGTAGCTGGAATTACAGGCATGCGCTACCATGCCCGGCTGATTTTTTGATTGATTATAGAGATGAGATCTCGCTGCCCAGGCAGGTCTCGAACCCGCAGGCTCAGGCAATCCACTCACCTCAGCCTCCCAAGGAACGGGATTACAGGCTGAGCCACCGAGCCCGGCAGCATCTTTATTATTATTATTATTATTTGAGTTGGGTCTCACTCTGTTGCCCAGGCTGGAGTGCAGTGACACGCTTATGGCCTTTGCAGCCTCGACCTGCTGGGCTCAGGTGATCCTTCTGCTTCAGCCTTCCAAGTAACTTGAATTATAGGCAAGCACCACCATGCCTGGCTAATTTTTTTTTTTTGGTTTTGGTTTGTTGTAGAGGTGAGGTCTCGCCAAGTTATCTAGGCTTGTCTCCAACCCATGGAATCAGGCAATCTTCTCACCTCAGCCTCCCCAAAGTGCTGGGATTATAGGCGTGAGCCACCGTGCCTGGCCAGCTATAGCATCTTAAAGAAGCAGTTGGTAATATAGTTTTAAAGCACAAAATTAAGGCTGGTTGCAGTGACTCAGGCTCTTAATCCCAGCACTTTGGAATACCAAGGTGGGAGGATTGCTTGAGGCCAAGAGTTTGAGAGCAGCCTGAGCAACAAAGCAAGAACCCGTCTCTTAAAAAAAAATGCATTGTGTGGTGTACCTGTAGTCTTAGCTACTTGGGAGGCTGAGGTGGGAGGATGGCTTTAGCCTAGGAGTTTGAGCCTACAGAGCCATGATCATACCACTGCACTCCAGCCTGGGCAAAAGAGCAAGCCCCTGTCTATAAATAAACACACCAACAAGCTGAAATTAACTGCATATTAATTTAGTTGTTCCTAGCAAATGAATAAATTTTCTCAGAGATATTATGTAAATATACTTTTCTCAGTTAGATAATAGTTATCTGATACGATACTGTAGGTTTTTAAATTGGAATGATAATTTTTTCTGGTCAACTCATAATGATTAAGAATTTGAAGGCCGGGCTTGGTGGCTCAGCCTGTAATCCCACGCTTTGGGAGGCCAAGGTGTGTGAATTGCCTGAGCTCGCGGGTTCGAGGCCCACCTGGGCAACTTGTTGAGACCTCATCTATACAATACATCAAAATTAGCCAGGCATGGTAGCGCGTGCCTGTAGTTCCAGCTACTTGGAAGGCTGAGGCAGAAGGATCTCCGGAACCCAGCAGGGCGAGGCTGCGGTGGCTGGGAGTGGCCACTGCACTCCAGTCTGGGCGACAGAGTGAGACTCCAACTCAAAAAAAAACCAAACAAACAAAAAAAAAGAATTTGAGATCTGTAGGTAGATGTATAAAGAAGAAACTCAATTTTCATAAATGTTTCATAACAAAAACATGATGATTTTAAGACAGCATGATGATTCTCTTTGATAGATTTGTTGGCTTAGGGGGGAAGATACAACTTAACAGTGTTCTTAAGGGCAATTTTAAATTTCCGCAAAGGCCACTAGCCTGGTGGCGAGTCACATGCAGGTTAGTGTGCAGAGTTATGGGTATTTTGTACATGTTAGGTGAATAAGCTACTCATGTTTTTCTCTACTCCTATTTTCAAACTTTCAAGAATAAAAAAATATTTTGTTGTTTATCTTCTTGTAGATTACATTAACCAGAATTTCCTTTTGTTTTTGGCACTACAGAAAAAACATCGAAAACTCTTCATGAGAGCAACTCTTTTAGGATCTAAATCCACCTGTCTTCACTTTTTCTGTCCCTTTCACTGACATCCTGGGCACAGAGATGAACTTCACTCAGAGAAGCAGCTTTTATGGGTCCTTAGCAATCATGTTTCCTTGCTGTTCATTATTTGCAATTAAGATAAAACTTTTAGTATGTTGATAGGCTTATCTATGTAGTTTGAGATGTATGGTATTTTAAATCTGAGATTTCAATCTTTTTAGGGAATGTGAACTGCTAGTAGAAGATACTGAAAATTAGAATAAAATAAGAGACATATTTTAAATCCACATTTTAAAATGTTGTATCTTTTTCTATACTAATTATAGGTAAAATAAAAAGCCTATCTAAAAAGATAATAGAGTATCTTTTTTTTAAACAGAAAGTGACAACAGAATTCATAAACGTGAAGAATTTTTAAAGAAGGTAATAAAAAGAGAAGAAAAATGCCGAAACCAGTAAGTGTACTTTATTACTTTTGATGCTACTTAAAAAGATATCAGTAAGTTCTTTTTTGGAACAAGGTAAAGTATTGTGGTAGAGTTGTTGGAAGAAAAAGGCACTGCTATCACTGTTATTTATTTTTAGATTAATGTGCCTAGAACATAGTATTATGTGGGCAAAGAAAATACAGCTAAGGTTAAAATTCATGGGTTCTGGGGTCAGACTATCTTAGTTCTTATCCTAGCTCTGCCACTTAGTCTAGGTGATCTTTGTTAATTTAGTTCAGTCTTTCTTATTCTTAAATTCCTCATGTATACAGTGGGAATGTACTTACCCAAGGGTGTATGGTAAAGATTAGAAGAATCTGGTATATATTTAACTTACTGTTAAGCTAATGGTAGCTTACTGTTAAACAGAAGAAAATAATGAGATCTTGGGGGGATTTTATGCATTATTAATTTTCTCATAATTCTAGCTTTGATATAAGCGATAATGATATTAAATAGCCTTAGATTTTTCTGTTTGAGTATACCTGTTATCATTTACTTCTATAATTATTTGACTCTTTTTGACTAAGGTTTATTCCTTTTTTTCTTAAGGTAAATGTTCTTTTCTTCATCTAACTACAGTGGGATGTTTTTTCAGTCTTTCTTTTTTTTTTCCTACCAGTGATCATTATAAAGAAAATCATTGGTTATAGTTATTGGAATTTTCTAGAATGGATATCACTTTGGAATGACCTTATAGACTCAGTGAGTAACAAAGTAGCATTGTCGGAAGGAGAGAAGAATAAAAATAAACAACAGGCATAAAGATAAAAATGAAAGTAAAATTTTCTATTTGCAGATACATGTTTAGATAGAACATCCTCACACATTTACAAAACAATTATTAGAGCTAATAACTTAATCTAGCAAGATTGTAAGACACTATTGTATTTTTAAAAAATCAGTGGGCTTTTTATATACTAGCAGCAAAGTTTGAAAAATTACGTAACAGCATCGAGAACATAAAATACTTAGAAATAGATGTACAGAGACAGTGCAAGACCTTTACACTGACAGCTTGATATAAGAAATTAAATATTTTAAATATATAGAAAAATATACAATGTGTATAGGTATGTTTATAAAGTAGTATTAAGATGCCAGTTCTCTCTCAGGGTATTGGTAGATTAAATTCAATTCCAAGTAGTTGAATCCCAGCAGAATTTTTTGGGTTAAAATTGACTAGCTTAGCCGGGCGCGGTGGCTCACACCTTTAATCCCAGCACTTTGGGAGGCAGAGGCGAGAGGATTGCCTGAGCCCACGGGTTTGAGACCAGCCTGGGCAATATGATGAGACCTCATCTGTACACTAAAATCAAAAAATTAGCCAGGTGTGGTGGCACATGCCTGTACTTCCAGCTACTTGGAAGGCTGAGATGGAAGGATTGCCTGAGGCTGCAGTGATTGTGAGCGTGTCACTGCACTCCAGCTTGGATTGCCTGAAATTAGAAGGTCGAGGCTGCAGTGATTGTGAGTGTGTTACTGCACTCCAGCCTGGACGACTCAAAAAAAGAAAAAAAATAGAAAAAGAAATTTGACTAGCTGATTAAAAAGTCAATATGGAAATACCAAAATATATGTGGTATGGCTAAAGCAATTTTAAAAAAAGTTAGAAATGTTCATTTCTTGATTTCAAGACTTATTCTCAGCCACAAAAATAAGACATTGAAGTGCCGGTGAAGGGATAGATAATAGGATCAGTGGAATAGAAATACACTTATATTATGAGGTCTTTCAGTTAAGTTGAACTCACCCTAGAAGACGTACTACACACCTCATTGCTGACTATCACTATGGTCACCTTCAAAGTACCCCCCTTGGGAAGCTAGGCACTGATGCCAGCACCTAGTCTACCTGTCAAAGCAGTTTTGGAACTCTTTCTGGAATAACATCAGAGCTATCATTATACCCTTGATGCCCTTAATGTCATCAAAATGTTTTCCTTTCTTTTTTTTTTGAATTGGAGTCTCACTCTGTCGCCCAGACTGGAGTGCCGTGGCCGCTCCTGGCCACTGCAGCCTCGACCTACTGGGCTCCGGCGATCCTTCCGCCTCGGCCGTCCAAATAGCTGGAACTACAGGTGCGCGCTACCACACCCGGCTAATTTTTTTTCTTGATTTATTGTAGAGATGAGGTCTTACCAAGTTGCCCAAGCGGGTCTCAAACCCGTGAGCTCAGGTAATCTACACACCTCAGCCTCCCAAGGCGCGGAATTACAGGCTGAGTCACCGAGCCCGGCTTAAAATGTCTTTCTTTCAATATTTCCTTTATCTTTGGGCACAGAAAAAAGTCCTTGGGGGCTAGATCAGGTGAGTAGGAAAACTGTTCCAATACAGTTGTTTGTTTACTGGCTAAACACTCCCTCATAGACAGTGCTGTGTGAGCTGGACATTGTCATCATATAAGAGCTCTTCCTTCAGGACCGTTTTTGCACACCTTTCTCATGCCAAGCTTTTCCAGCTGTATCTTTATTGTTGTTTATTTGGTCTGCTGTGCTTCTCACAGTCAGCCAATGATTTTGACACACAATTCAATGAATTTTTGCCATGTTTTCATCAGTGACGCTTTTTCTCCCCTCAGAAAAATGTTTAGTCCATTTTTACACTACCATTTATTCATGGCATTATCTCTATAGACTTGGACTAATGTGTTCCTGATTTCACTTTTGCTTTCACCAAGTTTAACAAGAAACCTAATGTTTGTTCATTGTTCTAATTTAAGCTCTCACATTGTTGGAATGGCACACAAAAACATGGAACGATAATAATGAACACCACCCAGCAAGAGACTGCCACACAACACGAACACAGTTGTGAGACAGATATACCAAGGCTATGAAACTTTACTGAGTGCTGCCAATGTAAGCGCACAGTGGCAAGTTTGCACACTTAATTGTCAGACCCCATACATACATATGCACATTAGATTTTTGACAAAGGTATCACACAATTCCTTTTTTTTTTTTGGAGTTGGAGTCTTACTCCATCGCCCAGACTGGAGTGCAGTGGCACACTCATGGCCACCCCAGCGTTGACCTGCTGGGCTTCAGCAATTCTGCCTCACCTGGCTAATGTTTTTGTGATTTAATGTTGCCTAGGCTGATTTTGAACCCCTGGGCTCAGGCAGTCCTCTCGCCGCTGCCTCCCAAAGTGCTGAGATTACAGGCGTGAGCCACTGCGCCTAACCAGGTATCATACAGTTCAATGGGGAAATTTAATTCTTTTCAACAAATGGTATTCAACATTGGCTCGTGACTCACTATTTACACATATATTAGCTTTAAGTGGATTATAGACCTAAATGCAAAAGCCCAAACTATAAAACTTCTAGAAGAAAACATAGGAACAAATTTTTGTGAGCCTGGGGTAGGCAATGCACAAAAAATTTGAACCATTAAAGAAAAAAACAAGACTTCATCAAAATTAAAAACGTTTACTTTGTGTAAGATAGCATAAGAACATGGAAAGGCAAGACAGAATGTGAGAAAATAATTGCAATGCTAAGTTTTTTTACAGTTCAATAATAAGACAACTCAGATTTTTTTAAATGGCCAAAAAATTTGAGCAGATACTTCATGAAAGAAGCTATAGTAACAGACAGCAAATACCTGAAAAGGTCCTTAATATTTTTAATTAACAGAGAAATACAAATTAAAACTACAGTGAGTTACCACTTTATATTCACTAGAAGGCTAAAATTACAGACTGGTAATATTAAATGCAGTTAAGGATGTAAAGCAACTGTCACTCTAATGTATTTCTGGTAGGACTGTAAAAGTTTGCATCTACTTTAGAAAAGTCTTTGCCAGTGTAATTAAGGAGAGCACTCTTTATTGTTCCTTAAAGAGTCAAGATTGTATATACATTTGGAGATCAACTATTTGTTGTTAATACATTAAAAATTCTGCAAGAAAATATTTTAATATATTAGTAGCCAATGATTTTTTTTTCTTAAACTTTTTAGGTCAGGATATAGCCACCTTTCCTCCCCGCCATCCACCCTAATAAAAAATAAAAGAAAATCAGTGTTTGTAAAACACAAAGGTTGGAGAAATGTAAGGTGGCTTCCATGTTTTACCCTGATCCTGTTGGCTCAGCTTTATACTTAGTAGATATATAACCTTGGCCATTATAGAAACAGTTTTCTTTTTTTTTTGAGTCCGAGTTTTACTCTGTTGCTCAGGTGGGAGTGCAGTGGCACAATCGTGGCTTACTGCAGCCTTAATCTCCTGGGCTCAGCCTCTGAAGTAGCTGTTATTACAGGCATACACCACCGCGACTGGCTAATTTTTTGGAGATGAGCTCTCGCTGTGTTGTTCAGGCTGGTCACACATATCTGGGCTCAGGTGATCCTCTTGCATCGGCCTCCCAACGTGCTGTGACTTACGAACCACGACTCCCAGCCTGTAAATCTATTTTTTAATTCTAGAGTAAAGTTGATTTGATAGGAAATGCTTTGGCTATTTCCTAAGAATTACTGTTAGGATCAAATGAAAAATTTTTTTTGGAATAGGTGGTATTTTTTTCTCAATGTTAAATTAACATGAAATGGTTTATCGTTATATTTAAATGAGCTAACAAATTTTTAAAAATTTAATTCGCTTTACCTTCTAATGTGGCAAATATTGATAGACATATCTATCAGTAGGTTATACCTGTGTTGAAGAAAGTTTTTTGGGTGCAGAGTAATTCTTAAGAGTTCAAAGTGATCCTGAGTCCAAGAAGATTGAGAACATTGGGCCCAGGGCATTATTGTAGTCTCTGTAGGTGAGGTGGGTTCCTGCCATGTCTCAGTTGCAGCCACCAGGAAGGGAGGAGAAAGCATAGTGAAGCAGACCCCCCGTTTCATGCTTTGACCCAGAAGTGGTCATGTACATCCCTAGTGCTCGTGTTCTAGTGGTGAGAACTTGGTCACATAGTCTAATTCCAGGAGACACTGAGAAATGAACTGTGTAGCTTAGCAGCCATATGCCCAGCTATAGTTCTGATAGAGTTGGTGATCGAACAACAAGCAGTGTCTGCCATAGCCACATGATTAGTTTAAAGGAGGAAAAGTATATTACAGACTCCAAAAGAGCAGTTGCTAAAATCAAGCAACTACTCATTATTTAAGCAATAAAAACCAGTGCCTCTTAAGCTAGGTGTTAAAGGAAACCTACAGCAGAAGATGTTCTCATGGGTTAACAATGGAAGCTTTCCTTTTACAGTCAGGAACAAGATAAAAGATAGGCGCTGTCACTGCTATTACTCAACATTGAACAGGAAAAACTGTTGTACAGAAAAAAAAATCAAAATTAGCCGAGTGTGGTGGTGTGCCTCTGTAGTTCCAGCTACTGGGGAGGCTAAGGAGGAAGGATTGCCTGAGCCCAGGAAGTTGAGGCTGTGGTGAGCCATGACTGCTTCCAGCCTGGTGTGACAGAGAGAGACCCGACTCAAAAACAAAAACAAAACAAAAGATTAAGGATGGGAAAGGAAGAAACACTATTTGAAGACACTAAGACTGCTTGTTTATATCAGCGGTTGAAAATCATGGCCCACAGGCCAAATCCAGTGAACCACCTTTTTTTATAATTGCCTACAAGCTAAGAATTGGTTTTACATGTTCAATGGTTGAAAAAAATATATTTTCTGACACATGAAAATTATACGAGATTCAAATTTCAGTGTTCATAAAGTTTTGTTGGAACACAGTATGCTCGTTTGTTTATCTGTGGTTGCTCTGTTGCTCTAGAGTGTTGTGGATGCAACAGAGATAGTGTGGCCTGCAAAGCCTAAAATATTTACTGTCTGACCCTTTACAGAAAAAGTTTGCTGACCCTTGGTTTATGTAAACATAGATTTACAGCTCAGCATAACAATTTGCAAGGAAACTGATAATAGGATCAATGTAAAAATCAATTGCATTTCTACAGAAACAAAAACAGAAAACACATTGGAAAGATATTTAATCAGAATCACAGTTCTGTATTTGAAACTCCTGAAGCTGGATGAGTTTCAGAATTTTTGATTTTAAAAAGGCAAATATATAATGTATTATGTGTATATATCATTATATCATGAAACTTGCATCAAGGTCTATGGTATAATGTCAAAAACATTAATGTTTCCATAGATTAATGTGTAAATATACATATGAAGTGAGATAAATTAGTTCACTACAAATTAAAGTTTCACATCAATTCATGTCAAATTTTTGCTGAAAATTAACAATATGCTTCAGTTCAGTGCTTTTAGGATGTCAAAACTATGGGATAGAGACTGTAGGACCTATATTTACAATAGCTACAAAACCATAAGGGTCTAGGGGGAGATATATAACAATAACTAAAATGATTTTTATGGAGAAGATTATAAATACTGTCTTTCAAAAAAGACATTTGAAAGACACAAAAGAAGACCTAAATTAGTGCACAAGAGAGGACCATAATCATGGATAGAAAGGGTCAATATTGGAAAGATGGTCAGTTCTCACCCAAAGAGACTGATGAATTTAGTATCGTTTCAATTGTTTGTTTTTTGAACTGCAGTCTCTCTCTGTCATAAAGTGTGTAGAGGCACAACCATGGCCATCACAACCTCAACCTGCTGGGCTCAGGCAGTCCTTCCACCTCGACCTTCCAAGTAGATGGAACTATAGGCACGTGCCACTTTGCCTGGCTAATTCTTTTGATTTATTGTAGAGACGAGGTCTTGTCGAGTTGCCCAGGCTGGTCCTGAACCCCTGGACTCAGGCAACTCTCTTGCTTCCGCCTCCCAGAATGCTGGGATTGCAGGCATGTACCACTGCACCTGGCCTGACATTTCAACTGTAAATCACAACAGGGTATTTTGAAAAGTGTACAATTTTGTATGGAGTCAAGAGCAAGAATAATGAGCCAAGAACAGTCAAAATAGTTCTGAGGAATAATGAGGGGAGACATGTCCTACCAGATACTAAGATTCATCTAATGTATACTAATTAAGATGGTATGATATTAACATAGTGGTTTCCTTGACCAGTGGAACAAAATCAGATTCATATCTATTCAGATACTTGATTTCTGTATTTTTTTAGATTAAAAAATATAGTTTATTTAAAAGTAAATTAGAGAATGAGAAGGCAGAGAGAAGATTCACCTTCCCAAGGTGGGGGAGGAGGCCAAAGCCAGGAAAGAAGCACGGCGCCAGCCCTAAGGGATCAGAGAGCACATGGCCAAACCAGAGTCCAGCAAGGAATGGCTGATACTTGATTTCTTACAGGGGAATGAATGAGCTAATTAATAAATTATGTTGGGAGTTTTAAAATAATCCCCGTATCATCATCATTCGTATGGGGATTTATAAAATGCGACATGGGGGACTGGATGTGGTGGCTCATGCCTGCAATGCCAGTGCTTTGGGAGGCTGAGGCAGGAGGATTGCTTGAGGCCAAGAATTATCACCCTGGGCAACGTAGCAAGACATCTGTCTCTGCAAACAAATTTTTTCTTAAACTTGGCCAGACATGGCGATGCATGTCTATAGTCCTAGCTACTTAGGAGACTGGAGCAGGGGGATTGCTTGAGTCCAGGAATTCACAGCAGTGAGCTGTGATGAACTATGGTTGTGCCACTTCACTCCAGCCTGAGTGCCACAGTGAGACTCTGTGTTTGAGAAAAGAAAGAGTGAGAGAGGGAGGAAGGGAAGAAGGGATGGAGGGAGGGAGGAAGGAAAGAAATTGGACCTCTGTCTCATCATAAGTAAAAATCATGGAAGACAAATTATGAAAAACCAAGCCTTTAGAACATATAGTAGGAAATATATTACTATCTTCATGACTCCAGAGTAAGGAAGGATTTCTTAAATATGGCAAAAAAATTAATATCTTTATAGTAAAACATTGATAAATTCAATGGTAAAATTAAGAATATCTGCTGAGCGGCTCCGCAATGGTGGGGCTGGCGGCGGCAGGGTAGGGGCGGCCTCTTGGAGAATGCCAACCCACTCATCTACGAGCGCTCTGGAGAGCGGCCATGACCGCCGGCAAGGACGAGCAGGTTCCCGACAGCATCGACGCACGCAAGATCTTCGATCTTATTTCCTCTATCAATGACCCAGAGCATCCTCTGACGCTAGAGCAGTTGAATGTACTAGAGCAAGTCCGGGTTCAGGTTAGCGACCCGGAGAGCACAGTGACTGTGGCTTTCACACCCACCATTCCGCACTGCAGCATGGCCACCCTTATTGGCCTATCCATCAAGGTCAAGCTTCTTTGCTCCCTTCCCCAGTGTTTCAAGATGGACGTGCACATTACACCTGGGACCCATGCCTCAGAGCATGCAGTGAACAAGCAGCTTGCAGATAAGGAGCGGGTGGCAGCTGCCCTGGAGAACACCCACCTACTGGAGGTTGTGAATCAGTGCCTGTCAACCCGCTCCCGAGTCTGACTTTTGCCCCCTGGCTTGCACACCAGTGTCCTGGCTCACAGCCTTGTTTTCTTGAATCACTGACAATGAGAAACTAACATTTTGCATTTTGTAATAAACTTTTAATTTATATTCCTTCCCCCCCAAAAAGAATATCTGCTTATCATAAAGGACACTATAAAGAAAGTAGAATGACAAATCACAAACTGAGAAAAGACTTTTTTGTAACATAAATAGCTGACATGGTATTCGTATCTAAAATAAAGACTTCTTACATAAGAATTAAAAAGATTAAAAAATAGAAAAATAAGAAATATATGCACAGGTTTGAGACCAGCCTGGGCAACACAGCGAGACCTCATCTACAATAAATTAAAAAAATAGCTGGGTGTGGTGGCATGCGCCAGTAGTTCCAGCTACTTCGAAGGCTGAGGTGGAAGGATCCCCTGAGTCCAGCAGGATAAGACTGTGGTGGCCATGAGTGTGCCACTGGACTTCAGCCTGGGCAACAGGTGAGACTTCAACTCAAAAACAACAAAGAAAAGCAAATAGACATGCAAAGTTGAGGAAACTAGTGGCCAATAAACATATTAGTCTGCTATTGCTCTACAGCAAATTACCACAAATTTAGTGGCTTAAACCACACACATTTATTATTTCAGTTTTATAGGTTAGAAATCTGCTCAAAGTCTTACAAAACTGAAATCAAGGTATTGAACAGCTGTGCTTTCACCTGGAGATTGGAATTCTCTTCCTAGCTAACTCCCGTTTTTGGCAGAATTCATTTCCTTGCAGAATTATGCATTCTTCTTTACTTAAGGATGAAGTCCCCATTTTCTTGATAACTGTTGACCCCAAGCCACTCTTACCTCCTAGAGGCTGGTCTCTGGTCCTTGGCCTATGCTCCCTTCAATTCAGCCAGGGAGAACCTCTTTTATGTCAAATTCGTCTCATACTTATATCTTTAACTTTTATTTTACAACCAGTCTGAGAAAATTCTTTGCTTTTAAAGGGCTTATATGAGTAGTTTAGGCCCTCCTAGGTAATCTTCCCATCCTAAGGTCAACTGATTAGTAGCTGTAAGTACTTCCATAAAACCCCTCTTAGCCAGGCTCGGTGGCTCAACCTGTAATCCCGTGCCTTTGGGAGGCTGAGGTGAGTGGATTGCCTGAGCCCGCGGGTTCGAGACCCGCCTGGGCAGCGAGACCTCATCTCTACAGTAAATCAAAAAATCAGCCGGGCGTGGTAGCGCATGCCTGTAATTCCGGCTACTTGGAAGGCTGAGGCGGAAGGATCGCCGGAGCCCAGCAGGTCGAGGTTGCGGTGGCCGAGAGCAGCTACTGCACTCCAGTCTGGGCGACAGAGTGAGACTCCAACTCAGAAAAAAACCCCTCTTATCAGGTACTGTAAAATAATCATGGGCACAAGACCAGGCAAGCCATCTTAGAATGTGTATCCCACATACTGTATGCAAAAATGTTAACCTCATTAGCAATCAGGGATCCCTATGAGAAGACTGTATTGAGATATCATTTTATATCCACTAGATGGTCAGACATTAGGAAATCTGATAATATACACTGTTAGTGGAGATATAGATGAGCAAGATTCTTACACACTGTTGATGGGAGTGTAAGTTGACACAATTATGTTATGAGACAATTCAGCATTATGCGGTAACGTAGAAGGTGCTCACGCTGTATCACTGAGGAATTTTGAGTATATTTCTTTTTCTTTCTTTTTTTTTTAGAGACAGGGTCTCACTCTGTTGCTCAGACTGGAGTGCAGTGGCGTGATCATAGCTCACTGCAACCTCCAACTCCTGGGCTCAAGCGATCCTCTCACCTCAGTCTCCTGAATGAGTAGCTAGGACTATAGGCATGTGCCATCACTTCCAGCTAATTTTGTTTTATTTATTTGTTTTTTTGTACGGATGAGATCTTGCTATGTTGCCCAGGCTGGTGTGGAACTCCCAGGCTCAAACAATTCTCCTGCCTTGACCTCCCAAAGTTCTGGGATTACAGGTGTGAACCACTGTGCCTGGTTGAATTATTATTATTATTTTTCCTTTCTTGGTTGGAGTCTCACAATGTTGTCCAGGCTGGAGTGCAGTGCCATGATCACAGATGACAACAGCCTCGACCTCCTGGTGTGTGCTACCACACTTGGCTAATTTTTATATTTTTTTTGTAGAAATGAGGTCTTACTATGTTGCTCAGCCTGATCTTGAATTCCTGGGCTCAAGCAATCCTCCCACCTTGGCCTCCCAAAGTGCTGGGATTATAAGCATGAGCCATTGCTTCTGGCATAAGTTCTGAGTATATTCTAGAGAAATTCTGACACATACACGTTAGGAGACATGAACAAGACTGTTCATAGAACTGTTGTTTTTAATCATCAAAAATCTGGAACCAATATTCATTGACAGAGAAAAGAATAAATAAATTACGGTACAGTCTAATGTGGAACATAGCAGTGAAAATGAATTACAACTACTCATGAAAATGTCAATAAATTTTAGGAATATAATCTTAAAAATAGAAAAAATCAAACTGTAGTATAGTACTATTTTAAAAAATTATTGGCTGAGATGAGTGGATTGCCTGAGCCTGCGAGTTCGAGATCTGCCTGGGCAACTTGGTGAGACCTCATCTCTACAACAAATCAAAAAATCAGCCTGGCCTTTGGGAGGCTGAGGTGAGTGGATTGCCTGAGCCCGCGGGTTCGAGACCCGCCTGGGCAGCGAGACCTCATCTCTACAATAAATCAAAAAATCAGCCGGGCGTGGTAGCGCATGCCTGTAATTCCAGCTACTTGGAAGGCTGAGGTGGAAGGATCGCCGGAGCCCAGCAGGCGAGATTGTGGTGGCCGGGAGCGGCCACTGCACTCCAGTCTGGGCGACAGAGTGAGACTCCAAATCAAAAAAAAAAAAAAAAAAATCAGCCTGACGTGGTAGCGCATGCCTGTAATTCTGACTACTCGGAAGACTGAGGTGAAAGGATTGCCGGAGCCCAGCAGGTCGAGGCTGCAGTGGCCAGGAGTGGCCACTGCACTCCAGTCTGGGCAACAGAGTGAGACTCCAACTCAAAAAAAAAAAAATTATTGCAATAGAACATAGATACCTCAAAGAATATATCAAATGTGTGTAGTTGATGAATTTTTATAAAGTGAATATACCCATGTAAGCATTGCCCACATCAAGAAAGAAAACTTTATTAGCAAATAGTGTGCAATTATAGCTAAAAAATCAAGAAAATGAAACTTTTATATAGTGATAGCTACATTTATGATAGAATCAGGTTTTTTTTTCTAAAGCAAGAGAATGAAAAACACAAAATTCAGATTAGTGTTCACTTGTTGGGTGTTGGGGATTGGGTATTTACCAAGAATGTTGCTTATACAGTGGTATAAACAACATTATTTATCATTTCTAGTTATTAAGTTGGATGGTGGATTTATTGGTTTCATTTTATTATGCATACTTTTTTATATGGAGGGTGCCAAAAAAATCTATACACATTTTAAGAAAGGAGAAGAAACTGTGTTAAAATTGTAATTTAAACAACATTTGCTGATAGTAAAAGATGAATATAAGTTACACTTGGCTTATGCAATTATAAGAGGTGCTCAAAGTGGTTACCATCAGCATCCAGAGACTTCTGATTATGACTGACTAAAAGTAATACATAGAGAACATCTCTTAAAATATGTATACATTTTTTTGGCACCCCAGTATATTTACATGTATTGTTTTGTATATATCAAATATTTTCTAATTAGATATTATTTTAAAGAAAAATAAGAATAAGGTTCTAAAGAAAGATGAATTTGATTACAGAAGATATTTCAGGTAAAAGCCACAACTTGAGCTAAGGTTGTAAGTAGAATGAGTAAGACACATATGGGAAATAAGTCTGATTTAGAGAGCTTAAAGTGTGAGTTAAAGCTCATGCCTGTACCCAGCACTTTGGGAGACTGAAGTGGGAGGATTGCTTAAGGCCAGGAATTTGAGACAAGTCTGGACAACATAGTGAGATCTCGTCTCTACAAAAAAAAAACTTAGTGTTGTGGCATGCACTTGTAGTCTTAGCTATCTGGGAAGCTGGATGTGGGGGAAATTACTGTGCCCAAGAGTTTGAGGCTACAGTGAGTGCCACTTGAGCCTAGGTGACAGAGTGAAAGCCTGTTTCCAAAAAAAAAAAAAAAAAAAAAAAAAGCTGGGCATGGTGACACAAGCCTATAATCCCAGCATGTTGGGAGGCCGAGGTGAGAGGATTGCCTGAGTCCAGGGTTTTGAGACCAGCCTGGGCAACTTGGTGAAACCTCATCTCTACAATATATTAAAAAAAAAAAAAATAGCTGGGCATGGTAGCGTGTGTCTGTATTTCCGGCTACCTGGAAGGCTGAGGCGGAAGGATTGCTTGAGCCCAGCAGATTGATGCTGGGGTAGCCGTGAGCGTGTCACTGTCCTCCAGCCTAGGTGATGGTGTGAGAATCCAACTCAAAAAAAAAAAAAAAAAAGATATAATGGCATAAGTTCTGTCCTCAATATGCCTACAGACTGATAGAAAAGACTACATACAAACAAATGAAATAATATATATTAATAAAATACTTTAAATATAATTGTTATAGAAACAAAGTAGGAATTGCTGTAGGTTTACGCTGGTAGAAGAAAAGTGAAGATTATTAGAAAATAGATATAGAAATTGAAGGAGATATAAGTTAATAAAGCTAAAATAATTTTAAAAAGGTAGACTTGGCCCACATCATGAGGAATTCTAGGTGCAGATGCTATTCTAGGATAAAAATTACTTGGGGTAAGTCACGTTAAGTTTTTGAAATATTCAATTAGAAAGGTGTTCACACAAGAAAATTAGTATTTAAAATAGAGTCTAGAGCTGGGCATGGTTGTGTACCTGTAGTCCTAGCTGCTTGGGAGGTTATGGTAGGAAGATCACTTGAGGTAGGAGTTCAAGGTTATAGTGCAGGATGGTCTTGCCTGTGAGTAG
This sequence comes from Carlito syrichta, assembly GCF_000164805.1. Taxonomy (NCBI): domain Eukaryota; kingdom Metazoa; phylum Chordata; class Mammalia; order Primates; family Tarsiidae; genus Carlito; species Carlito syrichta. Next base: position 301,518 of record NW_007246492.1, read on the forward strand.
CTACTGCGCTTTGTCCTATATAACATAGTAAGACCCCATATCTTAAAAAAAAAAAGTCTAGCAAATAAAGAACTACAAATGAATGCTTCTTATGAAGTGAATACTACAGTACCAGTATGAATAAAACTAAATATTTGATTTTGTGTTGAAAGGAATATGAGATTAGTGAATGACATTCGAAGAATTTTGAGTTAGGCCTCAGTTTAACCTGCTTTGCCCTTTGATATCCAGGTGTCCTTGGGCAAGTAATGGAAACTCTGAGTTTCTGTAGAAATGAACATAGTATTGTTGCAAAGGCTAAATGAGGATATAGAAAGCCCATGGCTTAGTGCTCCGTATATGTTAAGTATTCAGTAGATATTTTAAATGATAACTTTGTAAGCTCTTTGTTTTTCAAATAGATTTAAGATTTCCTGTGATTAAGAAAAAACTTTATCACGTTATCTGATAAAATACAAATCAGAGTATTTCCTCATGCCTAGTACTTATTAAGTATATTCTCTTTTCTACTTATTATTGCTTTTGTTTTTATTACAGATCAATGTCAGAGTAACTACGATGGATGCTGAGCTGGAGTTTGCCATCCAGCCCAATACAACTGGCAAACAGCTTTTTGACCAGGTATCATTTAACCACATGAAGTATGCAGTTTTTGGCACTGTGATGTGGATTTGATTACATACTTCTTCCTATGTTTTGCAATACCTTTATTGATAATCCAATAATGTAACACTTGGCATTTTTATAGTACCTATTCATATATCTTGCAGTAGAAATAGTCTTTATTCTTTCCCATTCCTACATTTGTGGCAGAGGACTTTTATCAGTAGGTATTAATTTAACATCTGTGAAAATCATTGTGTTAGTGACTAAAAGGGATTCAGGGATAGTTAATATAGTCCTTGAGCAGAATGAGCAAGAAATCCTGGACAGAGAAGACAGCAGGAGCCAAGGCATAAGGAATTACAGCTTGAGTATCCCTTATCTAAAATGCATGGGACCAGAAGTGTTGTGGACTTCAGATTTTGGAATATTTCATACACATAATGAGATATCTTGGAGATAGAGATCTCGCTCTCTCTCTTTTTTTTTTTTTGAGTCAGTCTTACTCTGTTGCTCAGAATGGAATGCAGTGGCATGATTACAGCTATTGCAGCCTCGGCTTGCTGGGCTCAGGTGATCCTTCTGTCTCAGCCTCTCAAGTAGCCGGGACTGTAGGCACGTGCCACCATACCCAGCTCTTTTTTATATATTGTAGAGACGAGGTCTCACTGTGCACCGTGTTGCCCAGGCTGATCTCAAACTCCTGAGCTCAGACAGTCCTTTTGTCTTGTCCTCCCAAAGAGCCACTGCTCCTGGCCTGGACCCAAGTCTACACACAAAATTTACTCATGCTTCATATATACCTTATACACATAGCCTGAAGGTGACTTTATAAAATATTTAAAATTTTACGCATTAAACAAAGTTTAGTTTGATTTTTGATTGCAACTCGTCCCATGAAGTCAGATGTAGAATTTTCTACTTTAGCATCATGTTGGTATTCAAAGCGTTTTGGATTTTGTAGCATTTTGGATTTTAGATTTTTGGATTAGGGATGCTCAGCCATAGAGGCTGTAGGGTGATAGCTAACAGCAGTTTGGTGTCTTAGATTCATAATGTATGAGGCAGAGGTTAGGACATAGAAGTCGAGTGTTTCACGTTAAGGAGCTTGGACTACTAGTCTTGTTTTTTTTGAGTCAGAGTCTCACTCTGTCGTGCAGGCTGGAGTGCAGTGGCATACTCATGGCTACCACAACTTTAACCTGCTAGACTCAGGTGATCCTTCTGCCTCAGCCTTTCAAGTAGCTGGAACTATAGGTGCCAGCCACCATGCCCAACTCGTTTTTTATTTATTGTAGAGACGTGGTCTCACCAAGTTGCCCAATCTGGTCTTGAATCCCAGGGCTCAGGCAATCCTCTCACCTTCACCTCCCAAAGTACTGGGATTACAGGCACCAGCCACTGTGCCTGGCTTTTTTTCTCAGTCGTGAGTGCACATTAGAGTCATTTGTGGAGCTTAAGAGAAAAAGTCACTGCTTGGAAACACCTTCCAGAGATTCTGATTTAGTTGTCTGGGCCTACCTAAACCATCAGTACTGTATTTTAAAATTTAAGCTCTCTAAGTGATGCTGAATTGTAATGTTACAAGTAATCAGGTTTTACTGAGAAAAGGAAGTCATGTAGGAGGTAAAGAGATGACTGCAAAGAGAGAGAAGGGATTAGACCTACCTGGCATGAGGCTCAGGGGAGGATCATTTCACATAAACTTTACATAAACTTTTATTTAGGAGCAATTAATCTTAACAAATGAGAGTTTCCGGTGTTACAGCAATAGCATTAGATATCTTGGTTTTATTCTGTCACATACTGATTCAAATCTGGTGGAATTTTGAAATTCTGGAAAGTTGTTTCTTCTCTTAGCAAGTAGTATACTTAGTCTTCTAATTAAGTAAGTAATGAACTTTAAACTAAACCCTGATAAGATCCTTTCAGAAGATGAAAGGCTTTGTGTATATGTGAATGAGCAAATTTTTAAAGCAAAATTATAAGCAGCTAAATGCCTATACTTTGTGAACTAATATCTACTTCCATTGAATCTTCTAGGCCTCTTGTTTGTAAATATATAGTCTATCTTACCTGAATAAAAATGTGAATAGAGTTAACATTCATTGTGCTTTATAGCAAACTGAAATATCATTCATAGTAAGCCAAAAAGTAATCAGCAAGTGAAACTTTTTGGTATTAGAAAAGGAGAAAAAACAATTGTTTTTTATTGAGTAGAATTTTTTTATTTGGATATCAGAAAAATGAAATCTAATTTATTAAATATTTTAATATGTTTCACCCTAGCAGATCTTCTTGCACACACCTTGGGATATGAATCCTCCTCTCTGCTTTAATCCCCCAAGCAGGAGCTGGAAGAGGAGACTCATCAAGAAAGAGGCAGCAGGAAGCTGCCTCTTTTTAAAATTTTTTTAATTTTAATTTTTAAACTTTTTATTTTAATTTTTTATTTTAATTTTTACTTTTTCCTGTATCACTGCATGAAAGCAGAAACCTCATTTATTACCTCTCAGTCATGTACAGTGGTTTACAACTGTAGGCTCTGGGACCACACTGCCTGCAGTAGCCCTAGCTGTAGCTGTTTGACTTTGGACAAATTGATTTCTTTGCCTTATTTTTCTCATTTATACAGTTAGGATGATAGCATTACTTCTTCAGAGGGTTGTTGTTTAAATGAAAATCTACATAAAGTGCATAGAGCAGTATTTCATACATCTCTCTCTTTGTGTCTATACACGGTTAAGTGTCACATAACGATGTTTTGGTCAACAAAAGGCCACATACGCAGTGGTGGTCCCATAAATTTATAATATCATCTTTTTACTGTACCTTTTCTGCTTAGATATGTAAATACCATTGTTACAGTTGTCTACAGGATTCAATATAGTAACATATTGTCCAGGTTTGTAGTGTAGGAGCAATAAGCTATACCTTATAGCCTAGGTATGTAGTAGACTGTACCATCTAGGTCTGTGTAAGTACACTCTATGATGTTTGTATGATGCTACAGTTGCCTGAAATGCATTTCTCAAAGTATCCCTGTCAGTAAGCAATGCAGGACTGTGTTATATGCACACACATACAACTCATATTGTAAATGAAAGTGTAGGTTATTGAGTATTGTTTTCTGTTATGAGCTCCTCTTAGCAAGTCTTTAGTTGCTGTTCTGTTTGCTGATGATTTCCTTTGCGCTCAAATGCAAGAATCGCTAATAGTAGTCTTTACTTTGGATGTGGTTTGTGTGGGATAGACTGGCAGGTAGACAGGTTCCAGTCAGACCAAAGCATGCTGAACCCTTTCAGATGAGAGCACATGGCTCCATGAGTCCACACGCGGCCGAGCCCCTCTTCTGATTCTGATGTTAGATTACAGCCAGGTGCTGTGTTGGGGGGCTCAGATGAAGTGCTTGAAGTCCCTTGGTTTGCTTCCTGTGCCTCTTTCTTGATGAGTCTCCTCTTCCAGCTCCTGTTTGGGGGATTAAAGCAGAGAGGAGGATTCATATCCCAAGGTGTGTGCAAGATCTGCTAGGGTGAAACATATTAAAATATTTGTTTGCATTTTTTATCTATTCTCTTCCACATTCTTTCTTTTAATTTTTAATTTAATTTTTTAAATTTTTATTTTTTGAGTCAGAGTTTCCCTCTGTTGCCTAGGCTGGAGTGCAGGTATGCTCACAGCCACCGCAGCCTTGACCTGCTGGGCTCAGGCGATCCTTCACCTCAGCCCTCCGAGTAGCTGGGATTATAGGCACATGCCACCACACTTGGCTAATTTTGGATTTTTTGATAGAGACGAGATCTCATTATGTTAACTAGAGTGGTCTTGAGCTCCTGGACTTAAGCAATCTTCCCACCCTGGCCTTTCAAAGTGCTGGGATTATAGATATGAGCCACTGTGTCTGGCTGCAGATTCTTTTTAAAATGTATGCTTTATATTGTATTAGTATGATAGTGTATAATTTTTAAATAAATATGCATATATTGTAGTTATGTGCCCAAGTATTTTTTACTTATAATGGGATGCAATCAGAAGTTTCTGAGATTACCTCCAGAAGAAATAGGGAAAAAGCTGCTGAAAGATAGGACAGTTAGGGAGTTTCACAGTCGAGCTCTCTTGCTCCTCCTGGTGTTTGTTGTGACAGTCTAAAGTTAGGTAAGGTGCTGGCCCCACAGCGGCACAGCTGCCTTTACTTAGCCAGCATTGTGCCGCTCACAAAGCCTGGAGGCAGAAGTTGAGGCAACCATTGTGATATACTTCTCTCTGCCTCTCGTGACCTGTATGTTTTCACGCCTGCCACTGGAGCTGGAATGTTTTCTGTGGCTCTGCTGGGACAGTATCTTTTTCCAAAGTTAGATTACTTGGGTTCTCTTTTTGTCCATGCTGAATTTGTCATTGTTTGGCATTGGTCAGCATCAGTATGAGCCTTTATATTCCACACCCTCCAGAAATGTCTGAGTTTCTATTTTCTTGGTGGCAATCTTTCCTATTTTCTAACACCATTAAATGTTTTTTCTTATTTTTAATATGTATATTTTTTGAGTTGGAGTTTCACTCTGTCGCCCAGGCTGGAGTGCAGTGGCTCACTCACGGCCACCCCAGCATTGACCTGCTGGGTTCCGACAATCCTTCTGCCTCAGTCTTCCAAGTAGCTGGAACTACAGACATGCATTACCACGTGCGGCTAATTTTTGATTTATTGTAGAGATGAGGTCTCGCCTAGTTGCCTGGGCTGGTCTCGAACCCACAGGCTCAGGCAGTCCACTCACCTCGGTCTCCCAAAGCGCGGGATTACAGGCTGAGCCACAAGCCCAGCCTGTTTTTGTTTTTTTAAAAAAATCTTAAAACTTTCACAGACAGAAAACTGAGTTCTTCAGGATATTCTCTCTCTTTTAAAAAAAAAAAAAAAGCCAGCCGGGCTTGGTGGCTCAACCTGTAATCCCGTGCCTTTGGGAGGCTGAGGTGAGTGGATTGCCTGAGCCCGCGGTAGCTGGGCAACTTGCGAAACCTCATCTCTACAATAAATCAAAAAAATTAGCCAGACGTGGTAGCACATACCTGTAGTTCCAGCTACATGGAAGGCTGAGGCGGAAGGATCGCCGGAGGGCAGCAGGGCGAGGCTATGGTGGCCGGGAATGGCCACTGCACTCCAGTCTGGGTGACAGAATGAGACTCCAACTCAAAAAAACAAAACAGGAATGTTTATCATTTATGAACTGATGTTGAATTATTTTGTAAGACTTTTTAAATGTTACTGAACTTTCACCTCCCCTGGTTCATGCCCCTCATTTTATTTTAAACAGATTTTTTTTTTTTTTTTTTTTT
>NW_007246492.1:307465-374889 GCF_000164805.1 Carlito syrichta
TTTTTTTTTGAGTTGGAGTCTCACTCTGTCCCCCAGACTGGAGTGCAGTGGCCGCTCCCGGCCATTGCAGCCTCCACCTGCTGGGCTCCGGTGTTCCTTCCACCTCAGCCTTCCAAGTAGCCGGAACTACAGGCGTGCGCTGCCACACCCGGCTGATTTTTTGATTTATTGTAGAGATGAGGTCTCACTGCCCAGGCGGGTCTTGAACCCGCGGGCTCAGGCAATCCACTCACCTCAGCCTCCCAAAGGTGCGGGATTACAGGCTGAGCCACTGAGCCCGGCTAAACAGATTTTTTTAACGTGTGCTTTTGTTAAGTGTGGGCACAACCCTGAGTGTGTATCTCCAACACTTTATTTAGTCTAATACTTTTGAATGGCTGCCACAGGCTGATCATTCTGTGAAATGCCATGGATATTAAAATGAATAAAACCATAATCTCTGCCTTCAAGTATCATACAGTCAAGGAGGGTAAGTAGACAAACAGCTAATAACACTGTTAATTATGGTATGATAGAGTAAAAGTTCTAGTAAAGTGGTATAAGTTACTGTGAGAATATCATTGAACAAGTGATTAATTTTATCTGGATGATGGGAGAGCTTTATTCACATTCAGAGGCATATTAAGCTGGTCATTGAAGACTAAATTATTCAACAGGTGGTAAAAGTACAGAAGAAACATTCTTGGCAGAGGAAAAAACCCGAGCAAAGATATAGAAGGTGAAATTTATGGCATGTTTCAAAAATGGGTTCTTGCTCAGTGATGATAGTAGATCATGGAATGTATTGGACTCTTCATATCACCAAAATGATAATATGTGCCCTAAATATGATAGGATACTTGTGGGAGTAGAATGAAATAGGACCATAGGATTATGACAACTGTATATTTATTTTCTATTTGTTTTTGTTATTTGTTGAGGTTGTGATAGTAGATAAAAAAGAAAAGGTATGGAAAAGTGGATCAAATAAGAGGATTGAAGTGACACTACAAAATTGAGTATAGAAAACCTGGATTTAAGTTTTTATAAGTGTTCCTGTAGGAAATACCTTTTCTGTGGCAAAGGAATACACCAAACCTATGTAGTTTTGTACTTCTTTTTAATTATGTCTCCTAGATACAATGTGAATATTGTACTGAAATTTATTATTATTATTTTTTTAGGTGGTGAAAACAGTTGGTTTGCGTGAGGTCTGGTTTTTTGGGCTGCAGTATGTAGATAGCAAAGGCTATTCAACATGGCTTAAACTAAATAAAAAGGTAAAATATGTATGATAACATTAAAGTAATAATTGGGTTAATTTGAAGTTATCATGAATTTGTGCTGGAAAAGCTGAGAGTCTGACTGATTCCAAGCCTTCTTTTAATCATTAAAAGGTGTTGTGTCTTTTTTTTCCTAAGTTGGAGTCTCACTGTTGCTCAGGCTGGAGTGCAGGGGCACGCTCACGGCCACTGCAGCCTCGACCTGCTGGGCTCCGGCGAACCTTCTGCCTGAGCCTTCCAAGTAGCTGGAACCACAGGCATGCACCACTACACCCGGCTAATATTTTGGTTTATTGTAGAGATGAGGTCTCACCAAGTTGTCCAGGCTGGTCTCAAACCCCTGGATTCAGGCAGTCCTCTCGCCTCAGCCTCCCAAAGTGCTGGGATTTATGGCTTGAGTCACCGCACCCTGCCCTAAGAGGTGTCATGTCTTTTAATTCAGTAGGCACCATTAGCCTACCATCTTGGGAAAAAGAAATGCTTACTTTCTGATTTGAAAACTTAGCTTATATTATGTTAGGCCAAGTACAGTGGTTCTCACCTATAATTCCAGTACCTTGGGAGGCTGAGGTGGGAGGATTGCTTGAAGCCAGGAGTTTAAGACACAGTCTGGCAGCATGGCAAGACCCCATCTCTAACCCCCACCCCCCCCCAAAAAAGAAATGTTTACAAAATGCTCAGCACAGTGCCTGGTCCATAGTGAGGACATTGTACAAATGGAAAAAGAAACAAACAAACCAAAAAAAAGACTCACGCGTTGCAAACAGTGTGCTAAGTACGTTGACTTTGATTTAAACGTCTGTAGGATAAGTTCACAAATATGAAGAAAAACTTTTAGTTTGCTTATTAGATAGAATCTGTGAATTATAGGTCATATTTGTGAGCATTGGCATCTTTTTTTCTCACATATACATGCTTGTAGATTTAGAATATTGCACACTGGAATCCTCCTTAATAGATTGGGAATGTTCTATTTCACTTCCTACCTTCTTTCAAAAAGTGTTTAATGTGATTAGTTTGTTATAAACTTAAGACTTCTGCTGATTATACTTGAAATTACTGTTCCAGGTGACACAGCAAGATGTTAAAAAAGAGAATCCTTTACAGTTCAAGTTTAGAGCTAAATTTTTTCCTGAAGATGTTTCGGAGGAATTAATTCAAGAAATAACCCAGCGACTTTTCTTCTTGCAAGTTAAAGAAGCCATCTTAAATGATGAGATATATTGCCCGCCAGAAACTGCAGTTCTCTTGGCTTCCTATGCCGTCCAAGCCAAGTATGGAGATTATAATAAAGAGATGCATAAACCCGGCTATCTGGCTAATGATAGACTCCTACCCCAGCGGTGAGTGAAACATGCCTTTATCTTATGTTCTCTGAAAATTATATGCCAGAAGTTTGTAAATAAAAAATAATTAAAAATCATGACGTAGGCTACATAGATTTATATGCTCTGTAATTACTGAAACTGATTTACCTCTTCTTCCATTCCCATAGGGCAGGCAATAAATGGAGACTGATGCTTAAGGTTTGAGGGAAGGGTACAACTATTGCTGCTTAGTGAAAATTCTGACACAGGCAGATAAGTAGTTAATACATGCTTTTGAGAATAAGAGGAAGGCTATTTCCTTCACAGAGTTAAGTTTCTAGGTTTTTAAGAAGGCTTTTTAAGCTAGATTTTTATTTGATTAATTAATTAATTATTTCCAGTTGGAGTCTTAACTCTGTCGCCCAGGAAGGAGTGCAGGGGCACTCTCATGGCCACCACAGAATTTATTTATTTTTTTGAGTTGGGGTCTCACTCTGTCGCCCAGGCGGAAGTACAGTGGCATGCTCATGTCTCACCGGAGCTTTGACCTCTTGGGCTGAGGCTCCACCTCAGCCTCCTGAGTGTCTGGAACTTATAGCTGTGTGTCACAACACTTGGCTCTTTTTTCCTTTTTTTTTTTTCTTTTTGAATTGGAGTCTCACTCTGTCGCCCAGGCTAGAGTGCAGTGGCACACTCATGGCCACTGCTGCTTCAACCTGTGGGCTCAGGTGATCCTTCCGCCTCAGCCTTCTAAATAGCTGGAACTGAAGACACATGCTACCACGTCTAGCTTATTTTTTGAGTTATTGTAGAGATGAGGTCTCACCAAGTTGCCCAGGCTGATCTTGAACCCCTGAGCTCAGGCAATCCTCTCGCCTCAGCCTTCCAAAGTGCTGGGATTACAGGCTTGAGCCACTGTGCCTGGCTCTTAATTTTTTTTGTAGAGATGAGATCTCATTATGTTGCCCAGGCTGGTCTTGAGCTCCTGGACTCAAGCAATCCTCCTACCTTGTCCTCCCAAAGTGCTGGGATTACAGGCATGGGGTATCATGCCTGGCTTCTAAATTAGGTTTGTAGGTTTCTATACCAGTGCCGTGTTCTTATTTGCAGGCTACTGCTGCCTTTGTAACAGCCATTTAAAAATATGGCATAGGAAAAAAATCATCAGACAGACCTAGACTTTGAGTGCTGATTCGACCCTTTACTAGTTATGTGTCCTTAGATGGATCACCTAAAATCTCTGAACCTCAGTGTCTAAGTTGTAAAGTGGGGATGATAATGCTGCTCTGCCTACCTTCCAGTGATGATTGTAATTCATGAACTGTATGGTTTACTGTTGTGATGTAAGTGTTACTTGGTAACATTTATGACATCTAGAAAATGAAACATCAAATACTATTTAAAATATCTCAATTCTTATTAATTTTGGTAGCACACAGGTCATGATATTAGAAAGTACATTGGGAGCTTTCTCTTAGAACCTGTAGAAAGGTTGTTACTATTCTTAGTCCAAATTATTGAATTTAAAAATTTCTATTTAAATACAGAACTGTATATTATTATTAACTATAGATTTCAGTTTTGCGTCATTTCCTTGTAGTACTGAAGCACTTGTGTGTAGTTTCTTTTTCATGGTTACTAAATATGATGAAAGACAAAACTATTTCGTATTCACTTTTGTTATTTTCTTTGATTATAGGTGTTGATGTTTATTTTAGTTAGTAAATGTTTTACCTATTGATACATGCTCTGTAAGTTACCACAAATACAGAAATTTTAAAATGTGATTAAATGGATTGGGCGTGGTAGCTCACCGCCTATACTCTCAGCACTGGGAGGCCAAGGTGAGAGGATTGCCTGAGCCCATGGGTTCAAGTCCAGCCTGGGCAACTTGGTGAGACTTCATCTTTACAATAAATCAAAGAGTAGCTGAGCATGGTGGCACATGCCTGTAGTTCCAGTTACCTGGAAGGCTGAGGCAGAAGGATCACCGGGGCCCAACAGGTAGAGGCTGTGGTGGCCAGGAGCCTGCTACTGTACTCTAGCCTGGGCGACACAGTGAGACTTCGACTCAAAAAAAAAAAGTTACCTGGGAGAAGGTAAACTAATGCATGTTGTTCACCAAAAGAATCAGAATATGAGATATTTGTTAGTCTGTGTTTTTCTGGTTTAGATTGTTAATCTAACCTAAGACCTTTGTCTTTGATTTTTTTTAAGCATTAGATTGAATGATGACTAGTACAGTAGAATTCCATTTCAGATAAGGATTAGCTTTTACTTTTAATTGAGGTATAATCTATATTTATTGAAATGTACAATGTATTAGATTTAAATCATTAAATAAGATAAATTTATAAATTTTATAGTCAGAATTACCCTTAACATATTTTTGGATGTTCATAAAAGAATAAGCATGCTTTATCTCAACAAGTACAGATAGTTGTTATTCCAGTGTTAGATCAGATTGCTTTGGGTGATTGAGCAGTAGATGAAGTAACTAGCTTCATTTAATAACTTATGTGATTAAAAATCTTTTAAAGACTAGAATCATGCAAGCACAATTTAATTTATTTTAAATACATGTGTGTTCTAACATACTTTATTTAAAAGAAAGATAGCTGAACAGTTCTGGACAGAATTGCTTGTGGTTGCTAGTGCAAATGCTCTCCAAGATTTGGTCTTTAATTTTGCAGGTTGTTCTTCTAGAGTTGATAGTCTATGGAGGACTAAGTCAAGCTATTTAAACTTAAAAGATTTAATCATAATTTTGGTTTAGAGCAGAGAAATTACCTTCATAGTATGATGTATATAGTACATTTTCTCAATATCTAAATACAGCCTATGGAGGAAATAAGTAATCAGAATATTATGTGGTGATAAGGCAAACAAAATAGTTTGATGATTCTGATGGATTCTTAATACTTCTATTGGAAAAACCCAAATAAACAGTCTGTTCTTCTATAGTAGAGTTTAGCTCTCTGATGATATGGATAATCAGCTCTACCAGATAGTATTGCTTCTCTTTGAAAAGACCTATGTACGTAAATTTTTACTGTCAGGTTTCTTGTACAGCTGGTGGTTGGTAATACCTTTTATTAAGATAAGGAGGCAGGCTGGGCTCGGTGGCTCAGCCTGTAATCCCAGCGCTTTGGGAGGCCGAGGTGAGTGGATTGTCTGAGCCCGCGGGTTCGAGACCTGCCTGGGCAACTTGATGAGACCTCATCTCTACAATAAATCAAAAAATTAGCCAGGCGTGGGAGTGCATGCCTGTAGTTCCAGCTACTTGGAAGGCTGAGGCGGAAGGATTGCCGGAGCCCAGCAGGTTGAGGCTGCGGTGGCTGGGAGCGTGCCACTGCACTCCAGTCTGGGCGACAGAGTGAGACTCCAACTCAAAAAAAAAAAAAAAAATTGAGGCTAGGGGAGACTAGGCGTGGTGGCTTAAGTCTGCAACCCCAGGACTTTGAAATGAAAGGCCGATGGGGGAAGGGGAGGGGGGGAGGATCGCTTGAGGCCAGGAGTTCAAGGCCAGCCTGAGCAGCTTAGTGAGACCCTGTCTCCATAACGATAATGAAAAATTGAAATGCATTGTAAAAAAGTAAGGGGAAGGAAAAAATACATTTGAGGAAGATGAATTCAGTTTTGAACCTATTGAGTTTGAAATATGCATAGTATAGCCAGAAGAGTTATATAGCATTTATTTGCCTATTGAGTCTGGATCCTTTAGAGTCGTCTTGGACTATAGATTCAATTTTGAGAGTAATCAACAAATAAATGGTAACTAATCCATGGGAATGAAAGAGGTCTACCTGGAAGTAAATAAAACGAGAAAAAGACCTCGGACAGACTTTGTTGGACTTCGGCTTTGAGTGCAGAGAAGAGGGATCCACAGAGTTGGCCCTCCTTGTCTGTGGGTTCTGGATCTGCAGATTCAGCCATCTGCAGTTTAAAAATATCAGAAAAAAATCTGAGTTTCAAGTCAGTGACAAGAAAAAGAGTTTTTTAATTTGAAAAAAATAAAGACAAAAAATAGTACAGCAATAAAATAATAAAAATTTAAAATACAGCATAACTATATGATGTTTACATTGTATTAGGTATTATAAGTAATCTAGAGATGATTTAAAGTATACGGGAGGATGTGCATAGGTTATATGCAAATGCTGCACCATTTTATATCAGGGACTTGAGCATCCACAGATGTTGGTATCTGTGGGGAGTCCTGGAACCAATCCCCCATGGATACAGAGGGACAACTGTACTGAGAAAAAATGGCCAGAGATTCAAGAATAATACCAGAAGAGTGTTATGTCATGGAAGCCAAGGTAAAAGAATGCTTTAAGGAGAGAATGGTCAGCACTGTCAGATAGTACAAAGAAGTTGAGTATGTGGAGAACCAAAGTGTCTGTTGGAATAAGGAGATTGGTAGTGACCTTAGTAAGAGCAGTTTCAGTAGAGTGCTGGGGGTGGAAGCCAAATTGTGGTGGATTAAGGGCCGTGGGTGTCAGGTATGGAAGTTGAGGTTAGTGAATATGGATAACCCTTGAAGGAAGTTTGACTATGAAAAAAGAAAAAATTCGGGGTTGGGAAGCATGGGTTTCTAGACTTGTTCTCTAGAAGGGGGAAAACAGGTTATTTTAATTTATGTATTTATTCTACAAATTCTTGAGTATTTCTTTAGTGCTGGCACTGGGCATATAATGGTGTACAGAGGGCTGCATTAGATTATGTCTCAGGCTGATTGCATGCCTCTTGGTGAGCCCAGAGGCTAGACAGCAAGAGAGAGAGTACACAGGCCAGGAAAATGTGGAAAAGTAAGTACTCCAAGGAGGAAGACAAAACTCTTCCCAGAAGGCAAGAGCTTGAAAAAGACTACAGTGAGAAAGGAACAGAGTGTAGAAAGAACACAGTGGTGTATCTGGGACTCCAGTACTAGGAATCTACTCCAAGCAGTATGTAACTTACCCAGGGTAAGATTTTGTCCTAAGATTCTTTTATACTGCCAAGAAATCTCTGGGTTTCATGCAAGATTTTTATGTGGTAAAACAACAATATTTTTATACCACAGCTTTTGCAATCAGTAAAGTAGAATCTGGAGATTCACCTGTAAAGAAAGATAGTAGCTGGGCTTGGTGGCTCAGCCTGTAATCCCACGCTTTGGGAGGCTGAGACGAGTGGATTACCTGAGCCCGAGGGTTCACGACCTACCCGGGCAACTTGGCGAGACCTCGTCTCTACAATAAATCAAAAATTAGCGGAGTGTGGTAGTATGCGCCTGTAGTTTTGGCTACTGAGGCAGAAGGATCGCCGGAGCCCAGCAGGTCGAGGCTGCAGTGGCCGGGAGCAGCCACTGCACTGCACTCCAGTCTGGGTGACAGAGTGAGACTCCAACTCAAAAAAAAAAAAGAAAGGTGAATAGTTATGATCCAAAGAGAATAGAAATCATAGCAAGTGTACTTTTTATATATAGATATTTATATAAATATAATTGACATCAGTTCATGTTGGCTTTGCTGATTTGGTGTTAAAATATTAGTCGTAGAAAATAAACCCATTTGTATTTGCTTACATTTGAGTAAGGAACCCTTCAAGGGTACAGAGAAAACTAATACACATTATTGGGAAGTATTGGGTGGCAGTATAGCATTTCACTGTGTACTCAATCTGAAAGTGTACCTACATAAAACAATAAAATTAGTAGCAAAAATGTAAATACAGAGAGTAAAGAGTTAATTAGGGCCTAAGAATACTGTTTTTTAATTTTAATCTTTTTTTCTGAGTTGGGGTCTCATTCTGTCATTCAAGCTGGAATGCAGTGGTGCCATCCACAGCTCACTGCAGCCTCTACCTTCAACTCAGTTGATCCTCCCGCCTTAGCCACCCTAGCAACTGGAACTACATGTGTGCGCCACCATGCTTGGCTAATTTTTTAAATTTTTTGTAGAGACGAAGTTCTCACTATGTTGCCCAGGCTGGTCTTGGACTTCTGGACTCAAGCAATCCTCCTGCCTTGGCCACCCAAAGTGCTGGGATTACAGGTGTGAGCCACGGTGCCTGGCCACATTTTTTTATTCATGAGAAAGCCATTTTTGGGGTCCAATATTTTATTCATTTGAAATACTTGAATTCCCATAAACCACCTTCATTCATAACTTTCCCTCCCCCAGCCATTTCCTCCTTTCCCTCCCCTCCCTTTCTCTCCCCCTCACCCCCTCCTCTTTTTCCTTTTCAAGATCCATCTGTTGCTTAGGCTGGAGTGCAGTGGCATAATCATGGCTCACTGCAACCTCAAATCTTGGGCCCAAGTGATCCTCCCACCTCAACCTCCATGGTAGCTGGGACTATACGCACATGCCACCACACCAGTTAATTTTTTAAATTGTTTGTAGAAATGAGGTCCTGCTTATGTTGGCTAGGCAACAGTCCTCCCAGCTGGGTCTTCCAAAGTACTGGGATTACAGGCATGAGCTACCATGCCCAGCCATTGATTTTATCTTTCTTTTTTATTTTATTTATTTTTTGAGACAGAACCTCGCTCTGTTGTCTAGGCTGGAGTATAAAAACTATTTTAAAATTATGCATTATTTTAAATAATTTAAGGGTTCTAGAAATTTTATTTTGAAATAATTTTTTAATCAGATACAATTGTAAGAAATAATAGATCCCATATATTTTTCTCCCAGGTTTTCCCAATGGTAACATCTTATATAATTGCAGTACAGTAGTAAAAGCAAGATACTGACATTGATATAGTCTACCCAGATTGCATCACTTACTTATACTTATTTGCGTGTAGGTATTTAGTTTCCTGCAGAGTTAGCTTGTGTATTAATTTTTATGACAATCATCATGGTCAGGTTACTGAAAGAATTCTAAACTTTTAAAAGAATATTGATTTTTGAATTGTAAAGGAATTGTGTTATATTTTTTTCCCTTTAGTGTTTTGGAACAACACAAACTAACAAAAGAACAGTGGGAAGAAAGAATACAGAACTGGCATGAAGAACACAGAGGAATGCTAAGGTATTTGGGTGGTTATTTTCTATGTGTTTTTTCTGAAATCTAAGTATTTTTATTTCATAACATTTATTATTGCATTAGGTTATCTCCAAAAGATCACTTGACTAATATGAGCAAATATAAAACACTGATTTTTAATTCAAGGTATTTTTATAATTTTAGTTTGATATTAGATACTGCTACTTAAATATATTACATTTAGTTTTATTTCAACAGGGAAGACTCGATGATGGAATACCTGAAGATTGCACAGGATCTAGAAATGTATGGCGTCAACTATTTTGAAATAAAAAATAAAAAGGGAACTGAATTATGGCTAGGTGTTGATGCTTTGGGTCTGAATATTTATGAGCATGATGACAAGTAAGTAAATGAGCATGCTGAACTAACCACTATTCAGTAGTCAAAATGGTTTTAATATTATGCCTTATTTGTAAAAGTTGTTTCTTGTCTTGATTACCCCTACTGCTTTTTTCAAATTAAAAGATTTGTTAATGCCACATAGACTTTTAGATAGCATATCTCCATTTTCTTAGCACTCTGCTGCCTCTAAGTGCCTCAGTTATACTTTTTATTGTATTTATGAAACAAAATGATATACTTTTATTTGAAGTGTGCTGCTTTAGCTCCCGTGAGTTATAGCTAATAAGTTAATTAAAATGTGTGCCCTACTGGACGCAGTGGCTCACGCCTGTAATCCCAACACTTTGAGAGGATTGCCTAAGCCCAGGGGTTCAAGACCACCCTGGGTAATTTGGCCAGACCTCATCTCTGGGAAGAAAAAAGTGTGCCCTCAGTAGGTGAAGTGTAATTCCTTAAATGTTTTTATACCTGACAAATAAGTTGAAATTGAAATTAAAATATATAAGACATCAGTAGCACTGAGAGAAAATTAATGAATATATGTTTCTGTGGTTTAGAATATGTTTTTGAATATTTTTGGACTTTAGTAAAATAGGACATTTTTGTTTTATGCGTATATTGAATATCATAATTATATTTTGAAATTGACCAAGCGTTTATTATATATACATGCACACAATTCATCAGTATTGTATTATCCATATTCACAATATATATACATAACTATACATTGTATGTATATTTTATATGTAATTATATATCGTTTGTATATATACCACATAATCTATAAATACTATATGTAGACAATATATTATACATGTATACATAATACGTTAGACTCTTAATGCACTTTTTAGGAATAATGGCTACAATTGTCTTAACACCTTCCTTTAATTTATTTGCCATACCACATAAGCATCAAGTTTATGCCAATAGTGCCTTCTAAGGCAGTATTCTTTATTCTGGATTGGCTTCAGAATTTTAGTTTTCATTATTACAGATATCTAATAGAATATTAATTTAAAAGCATATGTAGTGACTCCAAAAGAGAGCATTATGAATTTCATCATAATATTTTCTCAAGTTTATATTGCAAAGCAAGTTAAAGTGTTATATCAGTCAAAAGAGAAGATTTTGAAGTTTTGGAAAAGCAAAAATGACTTCAAGACCAATTTTGGAGCATGTAATCTTCCTTTTCATTCTTTCTAAAATTATGTTATTAGTTTCTAGGCTCACCTCACGTGATTGTAGTGAGAATTATATGAGGCAGTTGCTTTAGAATTTTTCAATGTGGCATGTAATTGTGGAAAGTATAGTATTATTTAGAAATTCTGTGTTTTTTTTTACAGTCTCCTTTTTAAACAGGTTAATTTGACTTATCTTAGTGGCTCTAATAGGGCAGTATAACACAGGTATATTGAGTAAAGAATGTTTTATGAAAAAAAAGTTATTTGCTGTGCTGCAATACCTAGTGTGTGTAAGAATTAAAAGGAATATATAAGTGGTAGAAATTCATGCTCTGTTATCAAAAGCCAGACTAAATGATGATTTTTGGCCAGCATAGGTGTCAAAATCACTTCTCACTCTTGCTGTTGGAATAACCATGATGCATTTGATAGATAGTCTGAAATAGTAAAATACATGAAAAAGCAGAAAGGAATTGTTATTCCAGTTTGATTCCCTGTATGTTTGTGTGTAGGGTGGAGACAACTGCTGTATAGTCTTAGAGTTTGAATTCCCTTTCTATCATTTATCCAAACACTTGTGTATGTTAGTGTTTAAAATTTTTAAATTGAGATATAATTCATATACTATAAAATTAATCTTTTAAACTGCACGAAAATTAAGTATTTTTAATATATGCACAAATATCCAGCCATGTTAAGATTAAACAGAGGAAGGAAATGCTTTTTGAAATTTTCAGTAATTTATGTCCATAATTCACATGAGAAGGTATAAAGGCCTTGTTCTCTCCCTTCCTTCTTAAACTTGTTTGAACTGATAGTTGTAGAAGATTGAGTCCAAACAGAATAAAAACTAGAGCTAGAGCAAACTCTAAGATAATTTTTTTTTTTTTTTTGAGTTGGAGCCCAGACTGGAGTGCAGTGGCACACTCCCAGCCACTGTAGCCTCGACCTGCTGGGCTCCAGCGATCCTTCCGCCTCAGCCTTCCAAGTAGCTGGAACTACAGGCACGCGCTACCACGCCCGGCTAATTTTTGATGATTTATTGTAGAGATGAGGTCTTGTCAAGTTGCCCAGGCGGGTCTCGAACCCGTGGGCTCAGGCAATCCACTCACCTCACCTCCCCAAAGCACGGGATTACAGGTTGAGCCACCGAGCCCGGCTCTAAGAGGTTTTTTTTAAAGGTAATTTTAGGAAGGTAACTATAATGCTTTTCATGACACATTTCTGAAATCGTTGGATAGTTATCATTTGTTTTGTGTGTTTTAATTTATCAAATTTCTCCATAAAAGATAATGTCATCTGTAGTTATGAGTAAGTCAGTGCATTTTAATAATCTGGAATTCTTAAGGCTAATTATTCAGCTAAACTGAACCTAGAAAGTTATGAATTTTATTAATTGTTTCCTGCCTTTAATTAAAGAGATGCTTTCATTTTTTTAAGGTTAACACCTAAAATTGGTTTTCCCTGGAGTGAAATCAGAAATATTTCATTTAATGACAAAAAATTTGTTATAAAGCCAATTGACAAAAAGGCACCTGTAAGTAAGATTTTAAAATTTTATATATTAACTCTTTAAATATCTGCTGCTTTCCTGTGATGTCACTAGAAGAATGACATTGTGTATTTGTTGAATTTCTTCTGAGGAACATTCTCGTTTCATAGTTCAACTTTTCCAGTAATGAAATAATGAATCTTATTAAAAATACGAGGCACACATTTTTTATAAGATATAAACATTAGCGCTTATTTTATCTGAGATTCAGTTATGAGGTAAGTAATATTTATTAGGAGGTGACGGAAAACAATCACTCCTAAGAACAATTTTTAATAAGTTGTTCATTAGTGGCTAGAATGTCGTAGAAATAGCCCTATTCTAAATTAACTTCATTTAGAATTTTTATAATGAACTTTGTGCTTTTGTTTTTGTTTTTGTTTTTTTTGAGTTTTTTTTGAGTCTCACTCTATTGCCTAGGCTGGAGGGCAGTGGAACGCTCATGGCTACCACAGCCTTGACCTGCTAGGATCAGGTGATCCTTCCACCTCAGCCTTCCAAGTAGCTGGAACTACAGGCATGGGTCAACCATGCCCAGCTAATTTTTTTACTTATTGTAGAGATAAATTCTCACCAAGTTGCCGAGGCTGGTCTCAAACCCATGAGCTCAGGTAAATACTCTCACCTCAGCCTCCCAAAGTGCTGGGATTATAGGTGTGAGCCACCACACCCGGCAACCTTGTTCTTTTGAGACTTGAATGTTAAAAAAAATCGTTTTATTTAAATAGATTTAAAAAATTCTTCTAGGGTCAGGTATGTGTCTTCTGTTAGTTTTTGAAAAAATAAAAGATAGAAAGAGAACATTTCTAAGTTTAAAAAAACTACATCTGTGAACATAGGACCAGTTTTGATATTGATGACAAAAAGCAAAACAAACCAATTCTTCTCTGAGGTGTAAGGAACAGGTGCTCATCATTAATTTGGAGAACAAAAGGAAATAAATGAGGTTTATTTAATGTATTTTTTGTTTTGTTTTGAATCGGAGTCTCATTCTATCACCCAGACTAGAGTGTGGTGGCATGCTCATGGCCACCTTAGCCTTGACCTGCTGGGCTCCAGTGATCCCTCTTCCTCAGCCTTTCAAGTAGCTGAAACTACAGGCATGTGCCACCATTCTCAGCTAATTTTTTGATTTATTGTAGAGACCAGGTCCTATCAAGTTGCCCAGGCTGGTCTTGAACCCCTGGGTTCAGGCAGTCCTCTTGCCTCTGCCTCCCATAGTGCTGGGATTACTGGTGTGAGCCACTGTGCCTGGTGGACATTTAATGTATTAAGAGGATGAGAATATTAGCCTTTTTACTAGACTGGTAGGACATGAAAAGGTGAGGAGCCAGTTTAGTGACAGTATGTCATACTCACTAGGAGTTAGGAAATTTTTAATATTTAAAAAAAAAGGAGGTTAGGAAATTTTATGATTTTTTTTTTGTTTTTGAGTTGGAGTCTACTCTGTTGCCCATGCTGGAGTGCAGTGGCACGCTCACGGCTACCATAGCCTCGACCTGCTGGGCCTGACAATCCTTCCACCTCAACCTTCCAAGTAGCTGGAACTACAGGTGCACGCTACCATGCCCAGCTAATTTTTTTTTTTATTGTAGAGATGAGGTCTCACCAAGTTGCCCGGGCTGGTCTCAAATCTGTGGGCTTAGGCAGTCCACTTACCTTGGCCTCCCAAAGTGCTGAAATTACAGGCTGAGTCACCAAGCCCTGCCTGATTTCTTAACTGTGTGTAATATGACATTAGAATTCATACCTTGGCTGGGTTCGGTGGCTCAGCCTGTAATCCCGCGCTTTGGGAGGCCGAGGTGAGTGGATTACCTGAGCCCGTGGGTTCAAGACTCGCTTGGGCAACTTGGCAAGACCTCATCTCTACAATAAATAAAAAAATTAGCAGGCATGGTAGCGTGTGTCTGTAGTTCCAGCTACTCGGAAGGCGGAGGCGGAAGGATAGCCAGAGCCCAGCAGATCGAGGCTGCAGTGGCCAGGAGCGGCCACTGCACTCCCGTCTGGGCGATAGAGTGAGACTCCAGCTCAAAAAAAAAAAAAAAGAATTCATACCTCATGTTAAAATTTAGTATGCATTGGTAAGAGACTATCTTCAGAAAGTTTTAAATTCAGAATACTTTATCTTTAGGATTTTGTTTTTTATGCACCTCGTCTGAGAATCAATAAGCGGATTTTGGCCTTGTGTATGGGAAACCACGAGCTGTACATGCGAAGAAGGAAGCCTGATACCATCGAGGTGCAGCAGATGAAGGCTCAGGCTAGGGAAGAGAAGCATCAGAAGCAGTTGGAAAGGTATGGACTGTGTTGCCTTCTGTTTCTAATTGATAGGAGTCAGCTGTCTGTGATTGAACACTGCTCAGTTTCTTTAACATCCCCTAAATTTACATTTTTACATTATTTTCATTGTATTTACATGGAAAGATGGGATTATCGCTCTTTTAAGACAAGTGTGTATAATTTTCAAGTTAGAAATCCTTGACAGATATTTTTGAGAAAATGCCTTTTCATGCCTTCACAAACGTGTTTCTTTTATCATGCTTGCTTTTGGCTCACAGCCATGGTTTTGGATATAGTAGTTTGAAGTTTTCAAATTTGTTTTACTTATGACTCATATTTCTTAAGTTTTCTGGGTAAGAATGTCCTAAATACTTAACTTTGAAACAGTGTTAATGACATTGTAGATCTCAACTGAAAAGTCACTGTTCAGGATAGGATAACAGTATACCTGGTCAAAGATACTAATCCTTTTAACTGTATTTTCTTTTGCCCTTGCAAAAAATACCATTAAGTATATTAAATTGAGAATTTTTTTAACTGTATGATATTGAGTAAAATCCTTATCGACCCTGAAACCAGATTACCTCCAGCAATATTAATTCTAAATCCAATTCTAGATTAATTTAGACTTTTGTGCTTTATTTGAAAAATTTACAGGCTAAGCTAAAGTTTTACTTTATTGAGAAAATTTTTATGGAACAATATGATAATCTAAGAAATAGAATAAGTTTTTTTTTAAAAAAACTGAGGAGCCTTGAACATGTATAAACATATATACTTTAAACATATTTGATATAACGTAATTTTTATCGAGTAACTAAGTAGGCCCTCTGCCACTTTACTACTCTATTTTTAGTGTTTGTATTTAATTATTTTTTTCTTAACTGTTATGTAATTAAGAAATTTTATTTATTTTGTGATACCAACTCAAATTATCTGCTTTAGATAAATTAATTTCATAGTAAAACATTTGTACGAACATAAAACTTGCTGGAAATTATGAATCGTACCATTAAAGATACTAAATTGGGGGTCTGGGTGTGGGGCATACACCTGTAGTCCCAGCTATTTGGGAGGCTGAGGGAGAGGATCTTGCAAGGCCAAGCATTTGAGGCCTGTCTGTGCAACAGAGCAAGACACCTTCTCTCCTTTTTTACTGCTCTCATTTGCCTTAGGATTGCATTGTGGTTTTATTTTTTAATTTTTTGTTTCTTGAGTTGGAGTCTCACTCTGTCACCCAGGCTGGAGTGCAGTGGCATGCACTGTGTATTTTGTTTAACACTTGTTTATAATATTGATATACTATTTGCATCCTCAGTGTATTTGTTTATATGTCCTTTAGTTCATGGCACATAGAAGAGTGCTGTATGGCTTCTAGGATCTATAGTGTGTTTAATTAGGATCATTTGGTGATGGTGCTGTATATATATATATATTTTTTGAGTTGGAGTCTCACTCTGTCGCCCAGACTGGAGTGCAGTGGCCGCCCCCAGCCACTGCAGCCTTGACCTGCTGGGCTCCGGCGATCCTTCCGCCTCATCCTTCCAAGTAGCCGGAATTACTGGTGCATGCTACCACGCCCAGCTAATTTTTTTGATTTTATTGTAGAAATGAGGTCTCGCCTGCCCAGGCGGATCTTGAGCCCACGGGCTCAGGCAATCTACTCCACCTCAGCCTCCCAAAGGCGCGGGATTACAGGCTGAGCCACCGAGCCCGGCTGATGGTGCTATATTTAGTTACTGGATAGAAGTGGAAAACTTGAGTCTCTTTTTTGGCACAAAAATCCATGGTTCCTCTCTTGGATAAATTTTACAGCTTTTCATCAGTAAGCATTTATTGGTTGATTTATACACAGTAGGATTTAAGCAACTGTTTAAGTCATTCAAATGCCTAGATTTCTGTTGTTGTTGTTTTGATTTGGGGGTTTCAGTCTTTTGCCCAGGCTAGCATGCAGTGGCGTGATTATGACTCACTGAAGTCTTGATCTCCTGTGCTCAAGGGGGTCTTCCTGCTTCAGTCTCCCATGGAGCTGGGGCATTCCTCTCACCTTGGCCCCCCAAAGTGCTGGGATTGCAGGTGTGAGCCCCCACACCTAGCCAAAATTATTCTTATTGAAGTAGTGATTTGAATAATGATTAAATAGAATAATAATGCAAATAGTAAATCTAATTTTTCCCCACTCATTCCGCCTTGTATACATGTTTTGTACATGGGGATATATTTGACAGTTATATTTTCCAAGCAGTTTTGTAAGCTTGTCTTTGAAAATCTTCCCCAAGTGTCTAAGTTTTTAATATTTCTTTTTTTTAATATTTAATTTTAAATATGTGGAATACAATTCAGGGTTAGGTGTACAAATGTTCATTATGTAAGTACCCTTGTTGATGAGGTGTACCTCCCCTCCCTGGCAGTTTCTCATTACTGCCAGTCCTTTTCTTACAGTATTACAATAGTTGTTCAAGGTCCGCTTGAGACCATGTCATATTCGGTTCTTTGTTTCTGTGATAGATCACTCAGTATTATAGCCTCTAAGTCCATTCAAATTACTGTGAAGTTCATAATTTTGTCTTTCTTTATGGCTGCTGTTTCCTAAAATAGTCACCCACTGTTTTTATTGTGACCCCACAATTGGAACCCAGCACATGTATATGTACATATATGGGTGTATGTAGTAGCATAATCCTGTGTTTATAATCATATGCCATTTTGAGCACAAGTGAAAATAATGAAAACTCTGTTAAAATATTCATGTTGTAGTTTCTTAGTTGATTTGAATATAGTACTTAGATTTCACATGAATAACATTCTGTCTATTAATTTGTAATATAGCAATTGTAATTCCTTTTAAGGGCACAATTAGAAAATGAAAAGAAAAAAAGAGAAATAGCAGAAAAGGAAAAGGAAAGAATAGAACGTGAAAAGGAAGAGCTGATAGAGCGTCTAAGGCAAATTGAAGAACAAACATTGAAAGCCCAGAAAGGTAAGGTTTCTTTTTGACGAGGGTTTCAAAATCTTTGCTCTGTTATCAGATAGTGGGGTTTTTTTTTTTTTTGGTCTTTTTTGCTATTATTAAATCTTACTTGTGGTTATCTAGGGCAGTTGCATATTTAATTACCAAGTTACTATTTCGTGGAATTGCATCATGAACATGTTTAAGGCACATTCAGTTATACAGTGCTCATGTTCTTTCTAATTTACTTAAACATGCGAATATCTTTCATGGTTATGCTAAAATATTCTAAATGACTATATATGCTAATTTATACCTGTTACTGTTCAGGGTTCTAGAAACAGAAGACATATATAGTCAACACTTTATGACTTTTAAACAAAAGCATTTATGCAATGCTTTATGATCATTTAAGTACCTTAAAGCATTAAAGTAACTTAAAGCAATTTCAGCTAGTCTAGCTATATAAACTATTTTGGAACTCCTAAAAAAATATTTAATTTAAGTGTATTAGAAAATACAGAATAAGCCGGATGCTATGGCTCACGCCTGTAGTGCCAGCACTTAGGGAGGTGGAGGTGAGAGGGTTGCCTGAGCCCAAGGGGTTCAAGAGCAGCTCGGGCTACTTGCAGAGATTTCATCTCTACAATAAATTAAAAATTATCTGGGCATGGTGGCACAGGCTGTAGTTCCAGCTACTTAGAAGACTGAGGCAGAAGGATTGCCTGAGCCCAGTAGGTCGAGGCTGCCGTGGCCACGAGCGTGCCACTGCACTTCAGCTTGGGCAACAGTGAGACTCCAACTTAAAACAAAACAAAACCAAAAAACCCCCAGAAAATGCAGAATACATAGATGTGTTATATTTTGTGTTTGTTTGTTTTTGGTAACATGTATGGAAGAACTTCTTAGGTAGTATGGGACCAAAATGCTAAGTATATAGAAAAGATATGCTGGATTTGCAACATGTGGTTTATGTTAAGTAACTTGAGGATGTACTACTTTCACACAGCAGATAGTGGGAGAGCAAGAAGAAAAAAAGTATTGAGCAGGATTAAATGCTTTTCTCCTTTCCAGGCAGTCAGATCTCAGGGGTAATGTGAAATCTACACTGCTTATAAAACTGTTTAATAACCTGCTTTCCTAATAACTAGTAGAACCATCTCTACAGTTCTGTTGGAAATAGCCAATACTGGTTGAGTATCCCTCATCTGAAATGTTTGGGACCAGAAGTGTTTCAGATTTTTTCAGGTTTTAGAATGTTTGCATTGTTCAATTGAGCACCCCAAATATGAAAGTCCAAAATTCAAGTGCTTCCTTTGAACATCATGTTGGTGCTCTAAAAGGTCTGGGTTTTGTAGCATTTAATATTTGGGGTTTTTGGATTAAGGATACTCAACCTGTAGTCTTGTTCGAGGTTTATTTTTATTTCTTACACTAGCCTACTGTGGTGGGGAGATGCTTTGAACAATGGGTAGAATATTTGCAAGAGGGTAGCTCAAGAGGAAAGTCACAATGATTGCTTTAAATCCACAAACTGGTTGATCATTTCAATTCCAAGAGGATTGGAAATAATATTTCTAAGAGAAGAAATAGAAAGAACCTAGGTTTTATTCTGATTCATTAGAAGAGCTACTTCTCAGAGTAAAAAATAGAAAATTTAGAAACGAATTCAGTGTAAAGCCTGACAATAGCAAAGCATTTGTTTGTAGGCCACAACTCTGGGGCAGAGATTGTTTCCTGAATTCCAGTGTGTGATTCCTAACACTCTCGTTGCCTTTTCCATCAATCAAAACACATTTATGGAGTGACTACTTTGTGTTGCATTCTAGAAATACAAGAATGTGGCAGAGATGGAGTGAGGTGTGTATAGTTGGCAGAAGTACACACATGAAAATGTTAATGAAGTGACACGATATGTCCTAAGTGTCATGTGGATAGTATGAACAATACTTTCAGAGGAAAAATGCTGTAGAAATCTGCATTATGCTAAAACATGTTAAAAAAGGAAAGTTTAAAGAAATTTCTGATACTGATCTGATTTCAAAGAAGATATTAAATTATAGCTCACCTTTTCTGAGAAAATAGCTACTTACTAAGTCTTTTCATCTCATTTATTTAGAATATATAATAAAAATATTAATGATTTACACACAGAAAACTACTCAAAGAAGCACTAAAGACTATAAGGAAGATAGAACATAGAAAGGATTTAGATCATCCCTATCAAGGCAATTTCAAATCAGTCATCTTAAGGAAAAAGACATCTAATTTGTTTTTTTCTAGAAAGCTTTCCTAGGCTGTCCTAAAATCTGCACAATTGTCTTGTAATTTATGTTAAATTCTTATTCAGATGCAGTAATTTTGGCCATATCTAAGTCATGATTTAGTAGATTAACCTGTAATTTTTTTTGTTTTGGGAGGGAACTTTTTTTTTTTTCTCAATTGGGTTCATTGTCTCCCAGGCTGGAGTGCAGTGGCATGATCATTTCTCACTGTAACCTTTACCTTTTGAGCTCAGGCAGTCCCCTCATCTCAGCCTCCCTAGTGACTGGGACTCTAGTCATACACCATTATGCCCAGCTAATTTTTTTGTAGAGACGAAGTCTAGCTGTTGCCTAGGCAGTCTTAAACTCCTGGGATCCAGCAACCCTACTGCCTCAGCTTCCCAAAATGTTGGGATTACAGGTGTGAGCTGCTATGCTCACAAGGAAGAAACTTTTTTGTTTTTATTTATTTATTTTGAGTCGGAGTCTCACTCTGTCACCCAGGCTGGAGTGCAGTGGCATGCTCACAACCACTGCAGCCTCAACCTGCTGGAGTCAGGTGATCCTTCTACCTCAGCCTTTCAGGTAGCTAGTTGACTGACGAAATTTTTGACTTATTGTAGAGATGAGGTCTCACTAAGTTGCCCAAGCTGGCCTCGAACCTGTGGGCTGAGACAGTCCTCTCACCTTGGCCTCTCAAAGTGCTGGGATTATAGCCGCGAGCCACTGTACCCAGCCTAGGAAGAAACTTTTTTATACTTCATTACTGTCATTTTATTTTTTAAAATGTTAAATCGAAGTCATTATTATTTCAAATGAGTCACTTAATAGAAACGTTCATTCATTTTTTCATTTTTGTAATGCATCACTGTTAAATTATTTACCTTTATCATTTTAACCATTGTAAAGATATATTTGAGGTATAATATAGCTAGACGTGCATTCAGTTACTGTTCTAACAATTATTGAAGTGAATTCCATTTTCAAAAAGACCAACCATAGGAAAGTATTAGTATAATGATTTCATTCATCCTGGATACTTACTAAGCATCTTGTGTGTACTAGGCACTGTTTTAGTATTGAGGATACAGTACTGAATAGAAAAGCTTTTCCTTCTCAAAGAGCTTACTAAAATTGAGCAAAGATAGAGTAATATAATAAGCAATATTATTTTCTGTAGTGTTAAGTGTTTTGGGGGAAGGAAGCAGAATAATGTGATAAAAGCGATAGTTTGTAGGTAGGGAGGGGCTATCACGCCCGGAAACTTTTGATTTATTGTAGGTCTTATCAAGTTGCCCGGGCTGGTCTCAAACCCTCAGGCGCAGGCAATTCACTCACCTAGGGAGGAACAAGCTTTAATTTTGTCATTAACTTAGAATATGACCATAGACGTCATTTTTGCCTCTCAATTCACTTAGTTTTCTAATTTCTAAAATGCAAGTAATCCATAATGTAGCATTCTAAGATTTAAAAAAATTATGGTTGTATTTAAAAAGAAAAACAAATGTTTTTGTTGAAGTATACAGATTGATACAGTAATATATGTTCTTCTTAAGTGTAAGGCTCATTTTTACAAAGTAAATTTATTCCTGTAAGTACCTAGACCAGAATATAGAAATTGCCTGCACTCAGAGAGCTTCCTTTTTACCTCATTCTAGTCTTTTTTTTTTTTAATCTTATATGATTAAAAAAATACAGAACATTTTATGAATTTTTGTGTCACTCTTGACAAGGACCATTCTAATTTTCTTTGTATTGTTCCAGTTTTAGTATATGTGCTGCCCAAACAAGCACTTCAAATGTAATTCATATCATTTCAACTTATGCCATCATAGAGTTTACTCTTGTTTATTTTTTAAATAGCTTTGTTGAGATATAATTTATATAATGTAATTTGCATATCATACAATTACCCATTTCAAGTAGACAGCTTAAGGGTTTAAGTATACATAATACATAGTTTAAGCCTATTTACAGCATTGTGCAACTATCACCACAGTCAATTTTAAAACATTTTCATCACATCCAAAACAATCATTCTCATTTCTTAATACTCCCATTCCCATCCAAAGGCAACCACTAACCTTTCTATCCTATAGATTTGCCTGCTCTGGACATTTCATTTAAATGGAATTATGCAAAACTTGGTCTTTTGTGACTGCTCTTTAATTTAGCATTACATTTTCAAGGTTCATTCATATTGTGGTATGTGAGCTTTTATTTAAATTGGTGAATACTATTCCATTTTATGGATATACTGCATTTTATTCATTTATCAGTTGATGGATGATTGGGTTGTTTGTGAGTAATGCTGTTATGAACATTTATGTATAGGTTTTTGTTGTTTATGTGTTTTCCTTTATTTGGGGTATAGACCTAAGGAGTGTAATCGCTGAGCCAAATGGTCACTCTGACTTTTGAGGAACTGCTAAACTTATTTCTCAAGTGACTGTGTCATGTTACACTTCCCCCATTCCAGAGTGATTGGATCATTTTTATTCCTATTACTAGTGAACATAAGCTTATTTGCTCTTCATTCTTACTACTTCTTCCACTTTAAAAAAATTTTTTTTTTGAGTGGGAGTCTTGGTCCATCGCCCAGGCTGGAGTGCAGTGGCACACTCACGGCTTTCCCAGCGTTAACCTGCTGGGTTCCCGCAATCCTTCCATGCAGCCGGAACTACAGGCACGTGCTACCATGCCTGGCTAATTTTTTATTTATTGTAGTGGCTCAGTCTTGCCAAGTTGCCCGGGCTGGTCTCGAACCCGCAGGCTCAGGCAATTCACTTGCCTGGGTCTCCCAAAGTGCTGGGATTATAGGCTGAGCCATTGAGCCCAGCCTTCCACCACTTTTTATTGTTAGGGTTTTGGTTTGTTTGTTTAGCCATTCTGGTGTATATGCCAGTTGAGAATCCCTAATCCAAAATGCTTGGGATCAGAAGTGTTTTGGATTTCAGATTTTAGAATATTTGCATCAAACTTACTGGTTGAGCATCCCTAATCCAAGAATCTGAAATGCTCCCAGGGGCATTTCCTTTGAGTGTCATGTTGGTGCTCAAAAATTTTCAAATTTTGACAAAAATTGATAACTGGGATCTAATTAATCTGAAGAACTTCTGTACGGCAAAAGAAGCTGTCAACAGAATAAATAGACAGCCTACAGAATGGGAGAGAATATTTGCAAACTATGCATCCAACAAAGGACTAATCCAGAATCTATAAGGAACTTAAATCGACAAAAAAAAGACAGCCCCATTAAAAAGTGGGCAAAGTATATGAACAGACACTTCTTAAAGGAAGACATACAAGTGGCTAACAAACATGTAGAAAAATGGTCAACATTACTAGTCTTCAGAGAAATGCTTGTCAAAACCACAATGAGATACCGTCTCACCCTGCCAGAATGGCTATTGCTAAAAAATCAAAAACAACAGATGTTGGCAAGGTTCAGGGAAAAGGAAATGTTCATATACTACTGGTGGGAGTGTCAACTAGTTCAGCCCCTGTAGAAAGCAACTTGGAGATTTCTCAAATAACTAAAAATAGAATTACTACTTGACCCAGCAACCCCACTACTGGGTATATACTCAAAGGAACATAAATCATTCCACTAAAAAGACACCTGCACTCATGTTTATCACAGCACTGTTCACAGTAGCAAAGGCATGGAACCAATCTAGGTGCTCATCAGTGGTGGATTGGATAAAGAAAAGGAGGTATGCTACGGAATACTATGCAGCCATGAAAGAGAATGAAGTCATGTACTTTGTAGCAACATGGATGCAGCTGGAGGCCATTATTCTAAGCAAATTGATGCCGAAACAGAAAACCAAATACTGCATTTTGTAAGTAGGAGCTAAACACTGGATATGCATGGTCATAAAAGATGAGAACAAACACTGGGGACTCTGAAAAGGGGGAAGGAGGAGGAGGACTGAAAAATCACCTATTGAGTACTACATTGGAGCAAGAGTTGAGTAACTACCTATTGGGTACCATATTCCCTGTTTGAGTGACAGGTTCAACAGAAGCCCAAACTTCACCATCACACAATAATCCCATGTAACAAACTTGCACACATATCCCCTGAATTTAAAATTTTTTAAAGTTTTGGATTTTTGGAGCATTTTGGATTTTTGGATTAGGGGTTTTCAACCTGTAGTGCATTTTCTTGATGAGCAGTGATTTTGAGCACCTCTGCAAAGTGCCAAATAGTAAATATTTAAGGCTTTACAGGCCATACTCTCTGTCCTAACTACTCAACTCTGTTGCTGCAGTGTGAAAGTGGCCATATTCAACAATACCTCAACAAATGAGGGTGGTTGTGTTTTAATAAAACTTCTGTCCTTGTGATTTTTTGACTATATAAGTAGAATAATACAGTATTTGTCTTTTTGTGGCTGGCTTATTTTACTTGGCACACTGTACTTAGGGTTTGTCCATGTTGTAGTATATGTCAGAATTTCATCCCTTAAAGTCTGAGTAATATTTTGTTGTATATATACCGTATTTTGCTTTTTCACTTGCCTGTTGATGGACACTTGGGATATTTCTATGTTTTAGCTATTGTGAATAATGGTGTTATGAACATGAGTGTTCAGGTATCTCTTTTAGACCCTGCTTTCAATTGTTTAGTTACTTGTTAGCTTGTTTAGATGAGTGATAAAGCCATGAGCTTTGTGGGCTTTGTTTTATCTGTCAATCACATGGAATGGCAGATTCTAAAATGAGTAATCCTTGAATTTAGCTGTAGTGATCTCCAGTGCTGTGTACATTTCATCTTTATAGCCAAGTAGCCATATAGAATTTTTGTATTGAGGTAAAATATGCAGGTAAAATTTACTGTCTTTACCATTTTTAAGTATACAGTTCAGTGGTGATAAATACATTTTCTCCCCTTTGTTCCTCCCCTCCCCTTTTTCCTTCCTGGTCAGTGGTGACCACCATTCTACTCTCCATCTTTGTGAGATACATTTATTTAGCTCCCACACGTGGTTGAGAACATGGGATGATTGTCTTTCTGTGCTTGGCTTATTTTACTTGACTTAATGGCCTCCAGTTCCATCCATGTTGCTGCATGTATGACTGCATAATATTCCGTGATGTATATATACCAAATTTTCATTTTCCATTCATTTGTGGGTGGACACTTAGGTTGATTCCCTATCTTGGTATTGTGAATAGTGCTGCAGTAAACATGGGAGTGCAGCTATCTCTTTGATATATTGGTTTCCTTTCTTGTGGATATATACCCAGTAATGAGATTGCTGGATCATATGGTAGTTCTATTTTTAGTTTTTTGAGGAGCCTCCATACTGTTCTCCACAGTGACTGTACTAATTTACATTCCTGCCAACAGTTTGCAAGAGGCCCTCTTTCTGCACATTCTCTCCAGCATCTGTTATTGCCTTTTAGACACAGGCATTAGATTTGCATTTCTCTGATGATGAGTGCTGAGCATTTTTCATATACCTGTTGGCATTTGTATGCCTTCTTTTGAGAAATGTCTGTTCACATTTTTTGCTCATTTTTAAGACAGGATTGTTTTTCTTGCTATTGAGTTGTTTAAGCTTCTTGTATATTCTGGTTATTAATTCCCTGTCAGATGAGTAGTTTGTAGATATGTTCACCCATTTTGTGGGTTGTCTCTTCACTTTGCTGATAGTTTCCTTTGCTGTAGAGAAGCTTTTTCAGCTTATTGTAATCCCAGTTGTCTATTATGGCTTTGATTGCCTTTGCCTTTGAGGTCTTATACAAAAAGATCTTTGCCTAAACTAATATCCTGGAACATTTCCTCAATGTTTTCTTCCAGTAGTTTTACAGCTTCAGGTTTTAGATTTAAGTCTTGAATCCAAGACTTAGTTTTAGTTTTTATGTATGATGAGAGATAGGGGTCTAGTTTTATTCTTTTGCATATAGTTATCCAGTTTTCCCAATACCATTGCTTGAAAAGACTATCTTTTCTGTACTGTATGTTCTTTGTGCCTTTGTTGAAGATGAGTTGGTTGTAAATATGTGGATTTATATCAGGGTTCTCTGTTCTGTTCCATTAATCTGTGCCTGATATTATGCCAGTACCATGCTGTTTTGGTTACCACCGTTTTGAGGTAAACTTTGAAGCCAGGTAGTGTGATAAAGTCAGCTTTGTTCTTTTTGTTCAGGATTGTGTTGGCTTTTTGGTGTCTTTTGTGGTTCTATATAAATTTTAGGACTTTTTTCCTACTTTTATGAAGAATGTCATTTCAATGAATATGTACCAGTAACTCACCATTTTCAATTATTCATATAACTCACATCAAAATTTCTACTTTGAGTCATTAAGTATGGTTTTCAATTTTAATTTCTTAGATTTACTCATCTGATACTTAGTTTAGATAAGGTAAACTTACATAAGTTTTAAAATGTGTTATTTTCTGAATTTCTGAAACAAGGCAATTTGTTTACTAAAGTTAAAACTTTAAATGGAGAGATAATATAAAAAATAAATGTGCTTCTAGCCTTATGGCATAACTGGAATTACAAAGGATTTTTATTTCTTTGCATTTTTGAGTTGTGTAATGGGTTTTTAAAAATGATAAGGTTTTGCCAAGTTAAAAACTAGGTCCATGTGTATTTACATGTGTGCAAATTTTCTGAAACGGTACAGATTTGATTTCTTGCTGCTCTTTTAGCTTCTTGGGATAATGAGAATAATTGGAATTAATGATTGTGCGGGGGGAATACATATATTTGACAGAACTAGAAGAACAGACTCGGAAAGCTCTAGAGCTGGATCAGGAACGAAAACGAGCAAAAGAAGAAGCAGAACGGCTTGAAAAGGAGCGTCGAGCTGCAGAAGAGGCCAAGTCCGCAATCGAAAAACAAGCTGCCGACCAGATGAAAAACCAGGAACAGCTGGTAAGGAGCTGGCTTCGGTCTGTCTCAGAGAAAAAGAAAAACTTAAACAAACCCTTAGTGTGAACCTTCTAAAAGAAAAGCTGTACTTTCTGGAAAGCAAACCCAGATACGAATAACTTGATAACAGAATGTGGAAGTAAACCTAAAACTCTTATTTCTGACTTAAAAAGACATCCTAAAAACAGAACAGCATAAAATATATTTTTCTATAGATTATTTGTAAGTGGAGCCCGTTGCCAACAAAAGATTTCGATTCACTTTGACTTTGGACAGGCTGTACTACAAGTCGTTGGACATCTTTTGCTTTAGATAAATTGACACAATATGTTATAGCTCCTACAAGATAGGAACTGTATAGGCCATACTTGGTTGAGACTTTTGTTTACTTAGTGGACATACAAATAAAGGCATGTCCCTTAGAAGATCCTGGATTTAAATGTCAATTCAGACATTTACTTGCTGTGTATCATTGGGTCTTTTTGAGCCTCAGTTCCTTTCCTTTGCAAAGAGGAGTGGTGGCTGGTCGCAGTGGCTCACGCCTATAATCCCAGCACTTTGGGAGGCCTAGGTGAGAGGATTACCTGAGCCTATGGGTTCGAGACCAGCCTGGGCAACTTGGCGAGACCTCATCTTTACAGTAAATCAAAAAATTCGCTGGGCGTGGTGGTGCATGCCTGTAGTCCCAGCTACTTGGAAGACAGGTGGAAGAATCGCCTGAACCCACCAGGTCAAGGCTGCAGTGGCCATGAGCGTGACAATGAACTCCAGCCTGGATGACTCAAAAAAAAAAAAAAGAATGAAAGAAAGAAAAAGAGGTGTAGTACTACCTATTAGGATTATTGGGGAATTAAATAGAGGATTTGACAAAGTTCTCTTATATCCAAATATATATTTTTTTGTAGACCTTAGCAAATAGTTTGTTTATGGATTAATAATAATATTTCCTAATATTACACATTTTAAGCTCCTGCTGCTAAGAAAGTATTAACTACTTGTCTGTAGAATAATAATATCTTCTTATTAGCTCATCACCCCAAGGACCAACTATAAATAAGCTATTTAGGATCTTAAGAAATACTACCCTTTTTAAGATGAAGCCTGGCTAAGAAAAACATATAAAACAGCCCAAGCATATGCATTAAAGCTTTGTTGACTTAACATATCACAAGATTATTCAATATTTTTTTTTTTTAGTAATTGCATTTTTTATTTTAGGCAGCCGAACTTGCCGAATTCACTGCCAAGATTGCACTTCTAGAAGAAGCCAAGAAGAAAAAGGAAGAGGAAGCTACTGAATGGCAACACAAAGTAATCATTTGTTATTTACTAGCTTTTACTGAATAGCTATTTTGTACCCAGCAGTATGCCCAGGAGCATGCTGATTTTATAGAGATAAATATAAAATACTGTTATAAGTAACGGGGAAAAAATGCTTGTGTGTGTGTGTGTGTGTGTGTGTGTGTGTGTGTGTGTGTGTGTGTGGTGTGGGTGTGTTAAATATTTAACTGTTGATGTCAATTAAGTACTTGGAGAACACAGAAGAGGTAATTAATTTCTGGAGGAACAAAAGCAAGTGTTAGGGAAACCCGTGTGCCAACAATTTGCATAACAGTTTTAGCAACAATTGATAATCCTTGATTATTGATTCTGGGCTTACAATTAGTAATCAGGCCTTGCAAAATGATGTTTAAAAATTTTCTCTCTTACTGGGTGTAGTGGCTCACACCTGTAATCCCAGCACTTTGGGAAGCTGAAACAAGGGAATTGCTTGAGCCCAGAAGTTCAAGACCAGCTTGGGCAATATAGCGAGATCTGTACAAAAATTAAAAATAAAGTCGGGCTTGGTGACTCAGCCTATAATCCCAGCACCTTGGGAGGCCAGGGCGAGTGGATTGCCTCAGTCCACTGGTTCGAGACCAGTCCGGGCAACTTGGCAAGACCTTGTCTCTACAATAAATTAAAAAAAAAATGAGCTGGGTGTGGTAGCACACACCTGTAGTTCTGGCTGCTTGAAAAACTGAGGCAGGAGGATCGCTGGAGCCTAGCAGTCGACCCCGGGGTGACCATGAGTGTGCCACTGCACTCCAGCCTGGGCGACAGAGTGAGACTCCATCTTCAAAAAAAAATCCAGGTGTATGGCATGTGCCTGTAGTTTTAGCTACTCAGGAGGCTGAGGTAAAAGGAACTCCCAATCCCTGGCAACTGAGGCTGCAGTGAGCTGTGATTGTGCCACTCCTCTCCAGCCTGGGCAATAGAGTGAGACCCTGGTTCAAAAAACATTTTTGGCTGGCTCAGCCTGTAATCCCGCGCTTTGGGAGACTGAGGTGAGTCGATTGCCTGAGCCCGCAGGTTCAAGACCCGCCTGGGCAACTTGGCGAGACCTCATCTCTACAATAAATCAAAAAATTAGTCGGGTGTGGTAGTGCGCGCCTGTAGTTCCAGCTACTTGGAAGGCTGAGGTGGAAGGACCGCCGGAGCCCAGCGGGTCGAGGCTGCGGTGGCCGGGAGTTTGGGCCACAGAGTGAGACTCCAACTCAAAACCAAAACAAAACATAAAAACAACAACATTTTTTTGCCTCTCTCTTACCTGCTGTCATTCTTCTCTAAAAACAGA
This sequence comes from Carlito syrichta, assembly GCF_000164805.1. Lineage (NCBI taxonomy): Eukaryota > Metazoa > Chordata > Mammalia > Primates > Tarsiidae > Carlito > Carlito syrichta. The sequence continues at coordinate 337,159 of NW_007246492.1, forward strand.
GCTTTAATCACTAGGGTTTATTTTCATTACCCTGAAATGTAGTTTCTATAAGAAGGATGGGATAATGAGTCTGTTAATGATTGATTTTTAAAGGAAGTTGCTCATGAACTTATTTTTAATGTTCAGGCGTTTGCAGCCCAGGAAGACTTGGAAAAGACCAAAGAAGAGTTAAAAACTGTGATGTCTGCTCCCCCTCCCCCTCCCCCTCCACCAGTCGTTCCTCCAACAGAAAATGAACATGATGAACATGATGAGAATAATGCCGAGGCTAGTGCTGAATTATCGAGCGAAGGGGTAATGAACCATAGAAGTGAGGAAGAACGTGTAACAGAAACACAGAAAAACGAGCGTGTTAAGAAGCAACTTCAGGTATTTAACATTTGCAGTCGTATGCACATTGAAAATGCAGTTTGCGTTTTTTTCACCTAAGACAAGCTTATTTAAAAGAGCATATGATTTTTCTAGAAGCCTTTAACACTAACTGGCTTGTCATTGGCTTGTGTTTGGTCTACAGACATGCTATTTCATTTGTTCCTTTGTATGACCCCATTAGCAAATGTTTGTTAGCTTTGTGTAATCAAGCCTTAACTAGTGAGTTATTTAATTAGAGCTTGACCCATTTTAAAAGGTAGAAAACATTCTAATGCTGTTTAAAAAAACAAGTGAATTTAGTTTTTGAACAGTAAAATGTACATTGAAAACCCATGATACTTAGTAGATTACCTTTAAGGCATTATGTAATCTTAATTATTGGTTTAGATTTTATTTATTTATTATTATTATTTTTTTGAGTTGGAGTCTCACTCTGTTGCCCAGGCTGGAGTGCAGTGGCATGCTCATGGCCACCGCAACCTCTACCTGCTGGGCTCAGGCGATCCTTCCTCCTCAGCCTTCCAAGTAGCTGGAACTACAGGCACGCGCCACCTCGTCCGGCTAGTTTTTTTTGTGATTTATTGTAGAGACGAGGTCTCACCAAGTTGTCCAGGCTGGTCACGAACCCCCGAGCTCAGGCAATCCTTTCACCTCGGCCTCCCAAAGTGCTGGGATTACCGGCTAAGCCACTGCGCCCAGCCTTATTTAGATTTTATATAGGCAAAGGTCAGTTTATTCAATGGACATTATTAGATCAAAATAGGGAATTTTATTATTATGAGACCTTGCTTTTTTTCCTGATGTTATCTAATATTTTAGTTGGTGAAATCTTCAAATGTTAAGAAAAGAAAACGAGGCAATAGTTGCAATAAATATGTTAAGACTTTTGGAGGAAGCATCCCTCATGGTATAGATTTTGAATCTTATAGTAACATTACTGTGTTATGGCTACATTGAACTTCTTTGTAAGTCATCTCAAGGATTGGATGAGAAAGTTAAGGAAACTTAGAATAATATACAAAAAATCATGGTTGATGAATATAGAATGAAAGGCTGTGGGTCTTCCTTTCTTACCGCTATCATCATCATCATGAAAGTAAAACAAACTTACACACTTTAAAGAAAAAAGTTTCACCGTGGAAATGTTAATAATTAAGTCAGAGATTTGGTATGTGTACTTTTACATCTTTAAACCATTTTCATAAATTTTAAAAATCTTAAGTAAAAAGTAATAGTCATGCTTTTTATTTTTTAAATATAGGCTTTAAGTTCAGAATTAGCACAAGCCAGAGATGAAACCAAGAAAACACAAAATGATGTTCTTCATGCTGAGAATGTTAAAGCAGGCCGTGATAAGTACAAGACTCTGCGACAAATTCGGCAAGGCAACACGAAGCAGCGTATTGATGAGTTTGAAGCAATGTGAGAGCTGTTATTTTGCATACATGTTCTTCATAAGCTGAACCACCAACAGAGAAAAGCAGGCCTTTGCAGATGTGATGGAATGCATCCCACCTTGCCAAAGCACTTGTACCAGTTTGACTGTGGTGGCTAAAGACAAATTACGGGGAGCGGGAGCTCTTCAACATTAAGGCAGTGTGATGTCGTGCTTGGTTTTCTTTTTCCTTTGGGCCGGGGAATGGAGAATGGTGTTCCATCACTTCCTTTCACACTTTTCATTTTCTTTCTTTCTTTTTTTTTCTGTTGAAGATTAGCACTAATTATCATGTCTGACAAATGTGTCTGTGTGGTTTGAGCACTTTGTACATTTTAAAGGATGATGGTGGATAGTTGAACGAGTGTTTCCCATGCCCCTTCCATACTTAACCTACATATGTTCCTCATTCTCACTCACCCATGTCTTCTCAGTGTGCCCTTCTCATACCCTGCCATGCCCATAGCCATAGTTCTGCCACCAGACAGTTAAGGTAGTGTTTACAATGATGACAGGCAGCAGAGTGGACAGTCTTTGGGATCAGTGTCTAGAAGTTGGTTATGAATCATGAAGGGAATTAGAACTCCTGACAGTGCGGTGTACAACTGGTAGGTAACTTTTTTTAATCCCAGTATAATTGCATTATTGGATATTTGATATTTGCTTAATTACAGTCATCTTTGACGGCTAAATTGATTGGTGTTTCATCTCCTATATATAACTCTTGATGGTTTCCTTTGCCTGCCAACTCGCTGAGGTATAGACATCAGTAGTATAGTTCACTAGGAAAGTTTATTGATGAAACAGTCTACAAGATTTTAAAAGTTTTGTTCTTTTATAGATTGATTCAGATAAACAGATGATTAATAAAAGAAAGTACACACATGTTGGTAATTGACTTGAACCATTTTTAAAACTGAATCTTTTTGAAAGGACAGCCTATGAAAACATCAGTCCCCAGGAGGGGACAGTAATACTACCTCACAATGACACTTGCGATGACTGGTTGTTCAAACACATTGGAAATGTGTAAACTGTGTGTTTTATAATTCATCGTCATAGTCTCAATCATGAAGGAATACTTTTGAAATTTCATTTTCCTTCAGAACTAGAGCGCTAAGTTTTTAACTGCCTTTTGTTGAACTGTGGGATGCTGATTTGTATTAAAATTGTAAGCTCTCACTGGTATACCATCTTCCTGGAGGGGTGTTGTGTGACTGAGGAGGAAGCTGTGTGTGTGTGTGTGTGTGTGTGTGTGTGTGTGTGTGTGTGTGTGTGTGTGTGAGAGAGAGAGAGAGAGAGAGAGAGAGAGAGAGATCTTACCCTTGTAGTATATGAAGAATGTCTATATCTTTATTTCTTGATATGATAGATACATAATCATTTTAGTGTATTTGGTTTCTAAATCACTGTGCTTATTTTTTTCAATTTCTAACTAAAAATACATGAATTTGGTTTGTTAATCCTATTTTAGAAATTATAATTTTAGTTTATATTCATTTCAATTATATCTTACTGAAGAAATCTTTCCAGTTAGAAAGATGTTGTAATATCCACGTTATAATATTTTCTTTACTGTAAAACACCTAGATTTGAAGATATATGAAGCCTTGTTTTCTCTGTGTGGTTCAGCTACTTTCCATTTGGTATGACACACTCAAATTTACATTTATCTATTAAAATTGCCATTTTATTAAACATTTTTTTCATGCACAGTAGATTAAATTGTGTCAGAAAATATCTCTTGTGCTTTTTTGATTTTTGCTGACTTTAAAAGGATTAATCTGGGCAGACATTATGAAAAGGAAAGGTTGCATTTAATATATTTTGGGGCTTAGTAGTCCAAAAGATAACTGGCTAACCTTGAAGTAACTGTTGTACCATGGTCGTGCTCATGCTTCAAAACCCTGCAGAAGAGAATGTTCCTGCTTGGCACATCAGAGGACTAGACAGCGGATTAGGAATAGACAATGCTGTCCATGCTTTGAAACATCAGCATTCACTCTAAAGCAATTGCCATAATCGGTGAAAACCTGGACTTCACTGGATTTTTATTAATTTTCTTAATTTTGAACTGTGCGCACTACCATTGCTGCATCAGTATGACGCAGTGTTGAAAAATGACCAGTTATATTTGCTGTTCATAATCTATTTGTAGATTAGGTTAAAATGGATTTAATCCATTTTTACACGCTGTGTGAATTTTTCTAAACAAGAACAACCATTTGCAACATGGATTTTCATAGGGATTAAACCAATCATAACTTTTATTAGCAGTTGAGAACACATGTTCATGTAGCAATGTAAAAATACACTAATTACTTTTTGGTAAATTCCAATAGATTTTGACAATGAGCATAATTTTGTGTTGTACAATTAAGTTGCAAGTATACATCTCTAATTTTGGATAATATTCATTGATTAACAATAAAGTGACAAAAGCTCATGCCTTTAAGGTTCACTGTTGTTATTTAACATGGATTTCTTGTATATTTTCTGGAAATTATAATCTCTGTCAGAGCCAGGAATCAAAACATCTTAAAAGTGAGACATGGATAAGATAGGAAAAAATTTAAATTCTCACAGACTTACTCTTTTCCCGAAATTGTACCTCTTTTAGTATGCAAGTAATAGTGATTAATTCTGTGGAAAAGTTAAATCATTACATCAAATGGACTCTTGACAACAGAAAGTAATTCAGGATTTCCAATCATTGCTTTTATTGTATAGTGTCCAGTTTTTTTTCCCCTGAGCAAAATACAGTTTCTTGTCATTGATTCCTCTCACTATTAAAACTCTATTCTTTAAAGAACTGTATGCTAAGTGCATTTATTTAAAAACTGTTTTATAGCTGTGTTACAGAGAAGTTCATATAAACCTCAAAGTTAATTGCCTTTTTCAAATTTTCTTACTAATTTTTAGCATGATTCTTAAACAAGTGACAAATCTACTTTAAAAATAGTAAAAGCCAGGTATTTTCTTAAAGTCTTTTTTTTACCTCCTGAGTCAGAGTCTCACTCTGTCACTCGGGCTTGATTACAGTGACATGATCACAGCTCACTACAGCCTCAAACTCCTGTGCTCAAGCTATCCTCCCACTTTGGCCTCCTGTTAGCCAGGACTACAGGTAAGCGCCTTCACCCCCAGATCATTTTTTTATTTTTATAGAGATGAAGGCACATTAGGTTGCCTAGGCTGGGCTCGGACTCCTGGGCTCAAGCAGTCTTCTTGCCTCAGCCTCCCAAAGTGCTAGGATTACAGGCATGAGCCACTGTGCCTGGCCAATATATAGTAATATTTTATTGTAACTTTATTCTCAAGAGGAGGTAGTCATTTCTTTACTCTGATCCTGTCAGGGGGTTAAAGGGAATTTTATACGATAATATTTTGCTTTATATCATCTAATTAGAATTTTTAAGAACTAGAATTACCACTTACAAAGTTATCTTAGATCTTATTGGAACTTACTCTTGATTATCATTAGAAAGTGTTTCAATATTAGTGGTTGTGATTTAATAAAACAAAACAAACATATTCCTGTCATATTCTTTCCCAATTTTCGTCACCTTATTGATTGGTGATGTTTTTAGAAATAAAGATAATTTTTTAAATTCAAAAGCTTCCCATTTTATGTATCCACAATAAAACCAATTAGCAAAGGCTGAAACTGAAGTATAAGGAATTACTACATTTAGCATTAGTTTACTGAACTGATTAGTAAACCAAGGTTTAGATACCATTAATAAGAATAAGGGAAAACAGTTTAATGTGCAGCTGCACTGGTAGATTCCTCTCCTGTCTGTCCTAAATGAACAGAACTTTAGTGTTTTCTCATTTTGTACCTTCCTTTCTTCACTAGACAATGACCCACCTGTCAAAGATTCTAACGTGGTCTATCATGTGGAATGATGGTATTCCAGCATATTTGAAAGCCCAGTACAATTCTGCAGATGTTTTGATACTTCAGGCAGTCTAACTCTTCACAGTCTACACCAGCAGCTAGGAAAAACTGGCTCATCGTAGTGTTCCATATGCCAAAGTTTATCACATTCTCATCCTTGGTTTCTCCCATTTTTTCCTTAGTAGACCTATTTAATATATCCCTCTCTCAAGATTTAAGAGCTGCCATTTTCCCTGTGGAAAGATCGTGATTCTCTGCTTTGTCTCTTCAATACTCTGACTTCCCTTATACTCTGTGGTATGAGAGTTTCCTAATTAGTTACATATACTACCTTAGAAGTTGAAGTATCCATCATTCTGAAACATTTTAAAGTTAAAGATCATGACTAATAAAATTATCCCAGGACACGCCATTTGCATTCAGGTTATGTTTTGGCTTTGGAGAGCCCTGGCTATGCAGTGGCTATAGGTTCTTGTTTAATGATCTTTATTTAGCCAATACATTTTCACTAAGTGCCTGCTATTTCGAGGACTTAGAAGCAAGATTAGAATGGCTGTGACCCTTTGTTTTGGCCTAACTTCAAATATTACTGTATCTTAGCTCTTAGATCATTACTTTTATCAATTACAGTATGATTTCTTTTAAAATGACAGTGTTATATGTTGTTGATTCATGTTATTTGTATGCCCAGATTCCTCCGTGCTTGTAGCCCATTGCTTCTGTGAAATTTAAGTTATTATTTTTGTTACCCTATTGTAATTGTTCTGCACTTTCATTTAACGATTATTTTAAAAATTTGGATTCATTTTTATATTTATGCATGTCAGTTTGCTTCTAAAAAATAGTGATACTGGTTTTATTATTTTTTTTCTTTACTAAATCAGTACAGCCAAATGTCCATCTTCCTAGCAGTAATGTGGTATCAAAATTTCTGAGATGATTATGTGACTATCTCTTGAAAAGTTCCTTCTGATAAAACGTGGATGTGTTACAGGAAATTCTTTTTACACTGTGTTATAATGTATGTCATGATATCCCTTCCAGTTTTTTCAACTTAAGATATTTTAGGTTTTTTTAGACTCTGAAATACATGTATTTCTTAGAATCATAAGGCAATGTCTCCTCCCTCTCTTTTTTTAACATTTATATCAAAAAGGCTATGAAAGTCAAGTCTAGCATTGAATCCTGTATACCATCATTGCATTTATGTGATTATTTACTTTAAAATTTTAGTTCTTGGCTGGGTGTGCTGCCTCAAGCCTGTAATCCCAGCACTTTGGGAGGCCGAGGTCAGGGGATTGCCTGAGCCCACGGGTTTGAGAACAGCGTGGGCAACTTGGTGAGACCTCATACCTACGATAAATCAGAAATTAGCCAAGCGTGATAGCGCGCGCCAGTAGTTCCGGCTACTTGGAAGGCTGAGGTGGAAGGATCGCCGGAGCCCAGGGGGTCGACGCTGGGGTGGCGGTGAGCGTGCCACTGCACTCCAGCCTGGGTGATGGAATGAGACTCCAACTAAAAAAATTTTAGCTCTGTGGCTAAAAGATGCAGTTGTGAGATGAAGGAAGGTACTAGAGTGTAAGGAAGATCAATAGCAGAAAAATTAATGACTGATGGAGAATATGAATAGTTAGTATTGGGTTCTCAGTATGCTCATGCTCTGATACATTACTTAATGTGCATTTCATAGGTCATTTTAAACAACAGTTAATAAGGATACCCTAAAAGATAAAGTCTCTGATTTTAAAAGCTTTTCTAACTTTATAGGAAGACTCACCTTACACCGAACTGACAAACTAGTCAAGTATAGTAATTGGTAATTTCTGTAATAAATATTGAGAAGATTAATGGGTTTAGAGTTTTCAGTTTAATCTGCATTTCTTGATTATGGAATATGCATGACATAAACTTTGCCATTTTAATCATTTTCAAGTGTACAGTTCAGTGGCATTAAATACATTCACATTGTGCGACCATCACCACCATCCATATCCAGAACTTTTTCATCTCCCCACACTGAAACTCTGTACCCATTAAACAATAACTCCCCATTCCTCCCTCCTCCCCAGTCCCTGAAAACCACTGTTCTACCTTCTGTCTCTATGAATTTGTTTCTAGGTACCGCGTAAAAGAGAACTCATAAAATATTTGTCCTTTTGTGTCTGGTTTATTTCACTGGGAAGAGTGTTTTCAAGGTCCATCTGTGTTGTCACATATATCGGAATTTTATTTCTTTTTAAGACTAGACGATATGCCATTGTATGCACATACCATATTTTGTGTATCCATTCATCTACTAATAGACACTTGAGTGAGTTCTGTCTTTTAACCGTTGTGGATAATGCTGCCATGAACATTGGTGTATAAATATCTGTGAGAGTTCTACTTTCAGTTCTTTTGAGTACATACTCAGGAATGGAAATGCTGGATGATAGGGTAATTCTCTGTTTAATTTTCTGAGGAACTGTCATGTTATCTTCCATAGCAGATGTACCCTATTACATTCCCACCAGCAGTGCACAAGGGTCCTAATTTTTCCATTCGCCCACTAACTGTTTTTACTTTCTGGGTTTCTGGTTGGTTTGCGTGCTTGCTTGATTTTGATAATAGCCATACTGATGGTGAAGTAGTATCTCATTGTGGTTCTGATTTGCATTTACCTATGATATGTTTCCCTTTAATGGATATCTCTTTATGAGCTTATTGGCCATTTGTATATCTTCTTTGGAGAAACGTCTATTCCATTTTTGTCCATTTTAAAAAACTGAACTTTTTGTTGTTGAATTGTAGGAATTATTCATATTTGGGATTCAGGATATTAATTCCTCACCCCCAAGGTTCCCGGATGTTAATCCTTTATCAGATGTATGAGTTGCAAGTTTTCTCCCATTGTAGGTTACTGTTTCATATTTGATAGTGTTCTTAAAAGTTTTTAATTTCGATGAAGTCCAATTTGGTTTTCCTTCATTGCCAGTGTTTTTGGTTTTTTGTATTTTTTTTGAAGAGGAAAAATAGGTTTTGATGAAGAAGGTATTACTGAAAAAAGAGAGAAGAGAGAATATGCTTGGTGGTGAGTAGCTCTAGACTGTACAGAAAATGTGAGTCTCTGTGCACTGACTATAGGGTGGTAAAGATAGAGTGGGTTGGACCGGGACCTTATGGAGCTTGAATCCTGTGCTGAGGTGTTTTGTTTGATTTGAGGACAACTGGTGGCTTTGGGAAAGCACAGCTACAGAAAGGAATAATAACTAAACCTTGCTCAGAAAAGAAAATTCATACTGCTATGTAAGATATACTAGAAGGTACAGGATAAAGAACATGATAGAAGAAGGGTGTATACTATAGCTAGCCTGAGGAAAGGTTGTGGCCAAGGGAAGACATTTCAGGAGAACGGAAATGAAATTTTGAGAATTTAAAGGAAATGTCTAGATGTAATTTCCTCTCATGTTTGTATATTGTTCTTATTTGTAGTCGTATGTTTTCCTTCTGAACTTATTTTCCAAACGACCCCTTTTAGGACCCTTAAGACCTCAGTTTCTGTCCTTTTATCCATGACATTTTGGGGACAGGTTTTTTAGTGGCACAAGAGAGCTTGATAGTAAGGACATCCAAGAACAAATGGGTTTGGTCTGGGTTCTATTTCCAAGTCTTATACTCTCTTGGATGCTGGATTTTTGACTGATTTCATAATTTTGAGTCAGAATGCTTTTTTCTGAGAATTTCTCTGAAACCAGATCATGGATGCTTCCCTCCGGATGCATTGTTTTCCCTAAAATGTAATGTCTGACCAAAGGTTAATATTTGTGTACTTTTGAATTATTAATACTTGTTTATAGTTGAAAAACTATAACCTCAGATGGGTGCTTATAACAGTAGTCCTATTAAGCTCCTTTCTGCCCTCAGATGATCCTAGTAATATGGTGATTGGAAGAAAGAATTTTTTTTTTCAAACAGGCCCGGGGTTCGAAAATTAGTTTTCTACTTCTGTAAAATGAAAGGATCATATTCACCAAAACAGCTCAGTGAAGATGATCTTAGAACAATGGCACATAATTTAGACTGGCTGTGAGCTCCGGACACCTCACTCTGGAAATTCTCTGTCGATTTTTTTAAAGCTGGTATTCATATTTACTTACACTCATCAACTTAGCTTTTGCAAGAGATGCGATTTGACTCATCTGCTTCTGCCCAAATGGTGTCTCATATAATGTCTTACTCTTAATATATAGATTAAATATAGACTTTTGCAACTTTTTAATGTGTACATTTTGAAAGTCTTTTCTATTGAAAGACATACAACCTTTTTATATACACAAAAGTAAATCATAATCCAATGGTCTGTTTACTTTTTAATTTTCCTTAATAGCAAATAGTGTTAAGAGCAACTAGTAGTTCATTTGAGTTTCTTAAAACCTTTATGTTGGTTAAACTATCATTTATTTTTAAGAAGAATTAACATCTTTTAAAAGTAGTTGATCGTAAGTATGAAAAATGGTTTTTGTATAGGCACAACATAAAGTAAAATCACTGTCATTTAGTAATTAATATCCATTCTTAAAATAACCTAAGAATATCTCCATTTTGTAAAAGCTTTGTACCCAATGATATAAAACCTAGAATTAGAGTCCAGAACCTAATACTCTGGGCATAGTATAATTTACTAGACCACAGTGGAGTCCAGTATAAGCTGATGTTTTAAGGATATTTAAATGAATTATTGGGGCACAGATTGTATCAAAGGTTTTGCAGGAAATGTATGTATATCTCTGTGTGTGTGTGTGTGTGTGTGTGTGTGTGTGTGTGTGTGTGTGTATCTGTCAGAAAAGATATATATTTGCCTGTGTGTGTGTGTGTGTGTATGTGTGTGTGTGTGTGTGTGTGTGTATCTGTCAGAAAAGATATATATTTGCCAGTAAATATATCTGTCAGAAAAGTAGTTTTGGCTCTTTAGAGGAGGTTACTGACAAGAACATTTTTGGAATGTTCTCAAGCATTAGGAAGACTGCAAGATAATATTTCTTCTAGATAACTGGTGTGATGTGTACAGATGGAGAAATGTTCTCTGCCACCTCTGATTTTTGAGCCGTTATGCTTTAGTTCTTAAACATTCGGTATTGAAAGGGTTTTTCCATGTCATGGTGTTATAAAAAGAATGCTGAAATGGGAGACAAGGCATCGCTTTAATTCCTTTTTCCGTAAAATAAGACATATATACACATGCATTCAGAGTCATTCATTCAATTATTTGCAGAGCAACTGCCATTTGTGCAAAGCACTTTCGCTGTTATGGGAGATAGATAAATGGATGAGACTTTGCGACTCTGTCAAGAAAATTGTAGTTAAGTCAGGGAGTGGAGACATGGACTCAAATTAAGATTTACAAAATATAATAGGACCAGAAGAAAAACTGAGATAAGACGTGTAGGCATTAGAGAAATGAGAGGTCACTTAGTTCAACTTTAGGCCACTTTAAGAGTCTCACTCTGTCCCTCAGGCTGGAGGGCAGTGGCACGCTCTCGGCCACTGCAGCCTCAACCTGCTAGGCTCAGGAAATTCTTCTGCCTTAGCCTTCCAAGTAGCTGGAACTACAGGTACATAGCACCATTCGGCTAATTTTTAAAAAATTTTTATTTATTGTAGAGATGAGGGTTCGCCAAGTTGCCCAGGCTGGTCTCGAACCTTCAGGCTCAGGCAGTCCTCTCACCTCGGCCTCCCAAAGTGCTGGGATTATAAGCGTGAGTCACCTCGCCTGACCTTGTGTGATATTTCTTTCTCAAGTTAAGTCCTTTGATTTCAGCACTTAGGTTTTAGACCAAATATTGTTCTTAAGCCTATACACTTTGACCATAGTGATTTTTTTTTCTTGAGTTGGAGTCTCACTCTGTTGCCCAGACTGGGTGCACACTGCAGCCTCCACCTGCTGGGCTCCGGCGATCCTTCCACCTCAGCCTTCCAAGTAGCTAGAACTACACTACCACGCCCGGTTAATTTTTTGATTTATTGTAGAGATGAGGTCTCACCAAGTTACCCACGCGGGTCTTGAACCCGCGGGCTCAGGCAATCCACTCACCTTGGCCTCCCAAAGTGCTGGGATTACAAGCTAAGCCATCGAGCCCGGCCAACCATAGTTCTTAAAAGATTTTCTTGGGCCACAAATACTTTCAGGGGTACAGCCTCAATTTGTTTCAAAGGTGTTAAAGATAGTTCTTGTTAATCAGGTAGAAGAAATATGAGTCTCAGTGATTTGTGGCTCCCCTCTCCCCCTCTTTCCTGAGAGTCATACTACATTCTACATTTGTGTACCAGAGACACCGAGAAGGGATTAGTCTGTAACGGTCACCACTTTTCCATTACTCTTCCAACCACTCGGTGCCACTGAATGCTGCTCCCTCTAACCTCTGCATTGTGTCTCTGGGCGTGCTCAGAAACAGCCAGTAGTCAAAGTGACAGACTGGAGCCCGTGAACGTCTCTGGTCTAGGGGTGCTGAACTCTTTCCCAAATGCTCGTACTTTTTCAACAGATGTGTTTTACAGAAGATATTTAGACCCAGGTTTTTTTGTTTTTGTTTTTGAAAGCAGGATTTATTGAGAGGACAGAAAAGCTCCCACAGCGGAAGGGGAACTGAAGGGGTTGCCCCTAGACCCAGGTTTTACCAGTTTAGAGCACATTAGATACACAGCCCGGAAGACCTCAAGAGAGTCCTTGGGACAGCTGTGAGCCAGCAGCGTCACGTGGGGGTCATCGCATGGCTTTTGGACTCCCATTTCAGGCTTGAATCCTGGCCCAGCCACTTCTGTGACCTTGGAAATCCACTGAGCCATTTAAGCCTACGTTTTCTCATCTGTTAAGTAACAGTTCATTTTGTGAGCACTTGTTTTAATAATAAACATGAGATCGTTTGTTTATAGCCTTGACATATGGAAGGTATTAATAACTAGTAACATGGCATTTTCTTTTCCATATTTTTGTTCATCTGTCAGTATTGTGAATATTGGTATTTGTAGCCAGATGCTTTGGGCTCTATTTTTAATGCTGTTTGTTTGCCTTTTTAAGGATTTTGCTAGTGATTCCCTTAGAAGGTATGTCACTCAGCGTATGTTTGTTGAGTGTGGATCAGACCTGTGCTAAGTATTACATAGAGATAAAAAAAAGACACAATCTGTCTAGGCAGTAAAGAGTGTATGGTTCACTCCCGGTAGACAAAATAAATAAAATCTGTATGTGTTATGGATAAGGAAGTTCCCCTCCTCAGCCTCTTAACGTAGCGTGCCAAGTCTCAGTCCTTCTCTGGCTACTCTTGGGTCTCTTAGTGACCTTATCCAGTGTCACTGCTTTAAAATGCCATCTGTGGGCTGAACCCTGAAGTCTCTAACCACAACTTTTTCCCTGAACTTCAGATGTATATATCCAACTCTCTGCATGGGCTTTCCACTTGGATACCTAGTAAGCACCTCAAACTTACGTCAGCCAGAACTCAAGGTTTTCTCCCCTTGAACCTGCCCTTGCCCCTGTCTTCCTCCTCTCAGTCGATGAATGGCAAGTCCATTCTTCCAGCTAACTAGGCCAAAACCGTGACCATGTCCACGAGTCTTCTTCTCCCGTAACTGGCATCCAGTCCAATCACAGATCTTTAGGCCCCGCATTCAAGATACATAGCATACCCAGAATAGGATGGCTTCATGTGTCCTCTGCAGCTGGTCCCTCTTCCACGCACAGGATTATCCCAAGAGACTTCCATTCCTTTTTCTTGATTTCTCTCTTGCTGCCTTACAGTCTTCTAGGACTGCAGCCTTAAGCAGGTAAGTCAGATCATGTCACTTCTCCTATCCTCCAGAGGTTTCCTATTTCAGAGTAAAAGCCACATCTTCTCAGGGTCACTCACAGCCTGACACGGCCTGGTTCCTGCCGCAGCACTCAGGCCTCCTTTATTCACGACCCTTCTCTCTTTACACTGCGCCTGGACTGTATGTAATTCTTATGCTCCAAAGAAGAACAAGAAAACACTCTTTCTAGTGTCCTCTCTCAAGTCCAGATGCCTAAAGCCGGCACTCTGGCACGAACCCCACTCCATACCCCTGCCCAAGTTCAGGAGATTATGCCTAGTAATGTCAAAATCTGTCCCCATATTTACCATCTAGAGTAAATGCGCTCCACGTGGCACTTCCGTGATTTCATCCATTCAAATAGTGTTATTCAATCATTAAACACTGATGCAATGTCTGATGTTAGGCCATGAGGATCCGTAGATAATTTAAAACATCAACATACATAATTTAGAATATTGTCTAGAGGAGGAAACAGAAGAGTTAAGAAATAATTGTGACCATGATACAAGAACCCTAGAGGGGCCTGCAGAGAGCTGGGGGCTGGCCCCTCTTGCTAACATCGGCAAGGCTATAGAGGTTATTGTAATTGTCAGGGGTCACCTCAGGAGCAGGTAACATCTCCTGCCACCCCATCCCCCTAGGGCGAGGGAACATCTCAGTGCTGATTTGCAGAGAACTTCCAGCAGATGCCAGACCTTGGGAGTCCTTTCTGATGCTGGGCCAAGGGCATCGGCCGTGTACGCAGAGGCTGATGGGGTCTGGGACTTAGGCAGCCCCAGAGCTGCAGTGCTGTGTATGGTCTGACCACCTTGGACTTGTCAGGGCGGTCTACTCGCAACTTGGTCCACTTTCCCCAGAAGAGGTTAAGATGGACTTCAGAGCTGCTAAGGAACTTTTGGCGGGAGGAGTCCTTGGATTTATTCATCCAGATATTTTAGTGCCTTTAGGCACTGTGTGTTTGTCATTCAGATGATCGCTGCCATCAGAAAATCACAGTGACTAAGTCCTGCCCTAATGAACTGCCTTTCTGTAGGAAAGATACAAACACTCGTAAGCAGAATAACTAAGAGATGCAAATTGTATTAAGTATTAGGTTGAAAATTCAACCGCAATTTCCAATATTCCAAGCATAAAAACAGCCATTTTATATCCACCTAAGACTAGGAAGGAAACAAGAGACTGAGTTGAGAAAGGAGGTCAGATAAGTCAGCCAAGAAGGTGACCTGTAAGTTACATCTGAAGGAGGAGAAAACTAGCCTCTCTTCTTCCTCTGTGTAAATCAAGATGGCAGCTGCAGATGCCAGAGGGATCCAGCGAGTGCACTGGGGCTGGCCGGATTGTACACCAGGGGTGTCCTGTCCTGTCGGAATGAGGGAGGGCGACAGCTCTCCAGACACAGTTGCCTCACCTTGTCATGCCTTCTGCTCTGCCAAGATCAGCCAGAAAACGGCTTTTGAGGAAAAGCACACAAAGATATCTAGTTAAGTCGAAATGTGATCTTAACAGGAAGTCTTTAACATTTTACATGTCCGCTATTTCTTTCTTTTTTTTTTTTTTGAGTTGGAGTCTCACTCTGCCACCCAGGCTGGAGTGCAGTGGTTTGCTCACAGTCACCGCAGCCTTGACTTGCTGGGCTCAGGCGATCCTTCTGCCTCAGCCTTCCTAGTAGCTGGAACTACAGGTGTGCACCACCACTCCCGGTTGTATTTTTCATTTATTGTAGAGACGAGGTCTCGCCAAGTTGCCTAGGCTGGTCTTGAAGCCCTGAGCTCAAGCAATCCTCTCGCCTCCACCTCCCAAAGTGCTGGAATTATAGGCATGAGCCACTGTGCCCGGCCAGCCATTTCAAAAATTTTAGAACAAGCTTTGCAAACCAAACAAGATAAACCAAAGTAGATTACTTGCCAGAGGTAGCCCACTGGGCACCAGTTTGCAGTCTTGGCTTTAAAGTATTCCCGGTAGAGGGAACAGCAACTGCAAAGACTCTGAGTCAATAAAGGGCTTGCCTCACTCGAGGAAAAGACAGGAGGATGCTGGATGAGAGGAAGCCAGGAAGGAGCCTGATTTCAGGAAGCTTTCTGAGCTGTGGTGAGAAACCTGCAGGGTCCAGGCCAGTGCAGTGTCCACTGAGAAGTCTGACCCTGGAGGACAAAAATGTTGCTGCCAGATTCAAACCAAGAAAAGGCACATTCAGTGGAAGCTTAAGGGACCCAGGAGCATGGGCAAAGTACAAGTGTAACTTGTATCCAACAAGCTGTTCCCCTGGGACTGCATCTGCCTGAGCAAGGGGCACCTTTTCCTCATCCACGCAAAGGCCTCATCAAGGCTGCAGGTGTCCTTGAAATTACACGTATTGTTCCGTTTTTCTAGTTTAGTCACCTACCCAGAAGCAACCACAGTGGCAGCGTCTGCATTAGGGTTGTGGTTTTCTTTGAAGTGGAAGCCCATGTCCTTTGACTATAAAACACGAACTTTCGAGCTCAAAGCCATTTGAGACACGTTTCCGTGCTCGCCATAGGATCATCTTGTCCGCCTAACTCAAAGCAAAGTATCTATTGATTCCGAGGCCAAAGAAGGGTGCTTCAAATCTTTAAGTTGAATACAGAGTGGCAGCGACCTGGAGATCAAACCCACCAAAATGATGAGTCGGTACCTTCAGCCGCTTTGTGTGGGCTAGGGAATCCTGTCGTGAGCTTAGTGCTCCTGTTTTCAAGATGAGGTCAATGTTGTTTAAATAGTATTTAAAGTTGAAATATATGATGTACTCTTGTAGGGGAAAGAAAGTATTCTTTTCTTTTTATTGACCACTATAAGCTTTCAAAATCCAAAAGGGGTTCGTTCTTAAGAGATCTTAGAAATCCAGAGAAAAGTGAAAGGCCTTCTCAGCTCCCCAGCAGGTGTTGAAGAAAATATTTCAAGAATTCAGTGAACAAGTCTTCTGTGTTACGAATTGAACTGTCTAGAGAAAACACAAGAGCTTGAGGATTAGAGGAAGGCTCTTGCTAGTGAATTCAGCCTGGGATGAGGAGCCTGGGAGGAAGGTGACCACAGTGTAAGATCTGAGAAATGAAGTCACCTGGCAGCGTTTCAGACAGGATTATAGTTGAACCTCCTGAGTCAATGTAGAAGGAGAATGCTAAATTGGTTTCAAGAAATGAATGTGACACTGTTTCATTTAAATTAATCTGTCAATTCTTGGTCACTATAAAATAGAAAGAGAGAGAGGGAAAGAGAGGGAGGGAGGGAAGGAGGGAGAGAAAGGAAGGAAGGAAGGAAGGAAGGAAGGAAGGAAGGAAGGAAGGAAGGAAGGAAGGAAGGAAGGAAGGAAGGAAGGAAGGAGAAAGAAGGAAGAAAGGAAAGCGAAAGCGTAAACATTTTCCACATGCTCTATGTGGATTATTTGATTTATTATACTTTGTAGATTAAAATAGATCTCATTTAACTTTCCTTTGATTCTTCAAATGATTAGATTTTTGCCTGTGAAACTAAAATGAAATTGCTTTTTTAAGGGAAAAATTACTATAATTGCCTGCCTTTTGCTTTTAGATTAGTATGTTCTAATGATGCAATTAGAGCAAATTAGAGCAAATGACCTTTCTGTAAAGGTCCAGATACTAAATATTTTTGACTTTGCAGGCCAAATGGTTTGTCACAGCCAGGCAGCTCTACTGCTGTGTAGCAAAAACAACTACAGACGCATGTAAATGAATCAACATGCCTGCATTCCAATACAACTTTATTTATAGACACTCAAAACTGAATGTTATATAATTACCATGTGTCACAAAATATTTTTTCTGTAATTTGTAAAAAAAAAAAAAAAACAAACAAACGTAAAAACATGTATGTACAAAAACAGGATTTGGTCGATAAACCATAGTTTGCTGGTTCCTGAGTTAAAGGATTTAACAAACAGTCGTGTTCGTCCAAGGGCTTTTGGATGTGATCCTGGAGGGGTCTTATTTTGTTGTGATGAAGGGATTTTCTTACACATTTGAAAAACTTTTCAGCAGTGGTTCTCAAATTCCTGTGCACCGGGGCAGTGAGAAGGGCTTGTTAGAACAGATTGCAGGACGCCCCCCTTCCAGGGTTCACGTTCAGCAGTTCCATGTGAGACCCAAGAAACTGCATTTCTAATAGGGGAGGTTGATGACTGCTCTTTTTAAAATTTTTATTTTATTACAGAGATGTGGGGATTAGCTACACAAGAAGGCTGCATGCAGGTGAAGTTTGGGCCTCCATCTGGCCCTCACGTCCCTTGGTCTGGGACCAGGTACTCTTTGTGTTGTCATGTGCACTCTCCCCCTCCCCGGGGCAGTGCCCAGGGACTGCCCATCCCGCCCTTGTGCTCATGTGACTAGTGTTCAGGGTCCACTTACGAGTGAGAACATGCGGTCTTCGGTTCTTTGCTTCTGTGATAGATCGCTGAGTATGATGGTCTCCAACGCCATCCAATTTGCTGCAGAGTCCACGATTTTCTTTTTCTTTATGGTTGTGCAATACCCCATCATGTTTATGTACCACATTTTCTTAATCCAGCCCACTTTCAATGGTCAGTGAGGTTGGTTCCTTGTTTTTGCTATTGTGAGTCGCACAGTTATAAACATGAGGGTGCAGGTGTCTCTTGCAGAGCGATTTATGTTCCCCCGGGTATATTCCCAGGAGAGGGATGGCTGGAGAGTATGGAAGGTCAATTTTTAGTTCTTTTAGGAATCGCCGCACTGCTTTCCATAGGGCTTTGAACTTGAAGGCTGCTCCTTTAGGATCACCCTCTCTGAGAGTCACTGATTTAGAGAGATGAGAGCACTCACAACTGTGAGAATGACACAGTTGCTTATTTTACTCAGTGTTCTTAGAGTAAGTATGGACTTTTCCATGTAGATGTTTCTTTGAGATTCTTGAAATTCAAATGGTTCAAAGACTAAAGATAATTGGAACCAAATTTATAACTTCCCCATCTATGGTTGTGTTTTCCCTCCATCACTTTCTGACTTAAAAAACTAGAGAAAGCTTTACAACAGTGTTAGAGAAAGAGATATGCCTAGTAGAAATATAAATGAATGAACATATTATATCTATACATAGATATATATAATAGATACTCATGTATCCATTTAAAAACGAGTACATTGCTGGAAACGTTGGCATTACCAGTTCTTCTTTCATGCCATCCTTCCCTTTGCTTTTACTGAGTTTGTATCCATAAGCAATATAATGTCTAGTTTTGCACTCATATGAACCCGAAAAGAAACTTTTATTCCACACACATGCACATCCATTTTGACGAGTGGTTCATTCATTTTCACTGCTGTGAGTGGATTCATTTTAAGAATGCATTACAATTTATCAGTTCCCATGATAATGGACATTTGGATTGTTTCCTGTATTTTAAAATATTTTAATAAACAATATAGCCACACACATTCTTTTCTCTATTTATGTCTTCTCGTGAATACGAGTGATAGTATTTCTAAGGCAGAGACTTAGGGAGGGAATTGTCAAGTTCCAGGGTATGAACATCTCAACTTTACTACAGATCCATCAAATTGTTTCCCAAAGTGATATCTTTGCCACACTTGATATCACTAGACTTTTCAATTTCTGCCGATTTTACATGGCATCTTGCTTTTATTTTGCATTTTGTTAATTACTAATGTGATTGAGAATTTTTCAAAAAATATGTTTAAATTTTTCGTGTCTCCTCTTTTTTGAAATAATTCCCCACCCCCACCCTTGCTTTCTACTAGCTTGTTTCTCCAGGTCAAATTGATTCAGATAATTTGCTTACTAATTTCTGGTTATTGTTCTTCTGACATTTTAAATGTTTTATAGATATATCCTCCCATATTGTGCTTTGTCTTTTTGCCTCTTAATGATTTCTTTGATAAGTAAACATTTTAAATTTGATTGTAGCTTAATATAGAAATCCTTCTCCCTAAGATTTGTGGGGAATTTTTTTCTTGTTTGTCTTCTTTTTTTTTTAAAGTTGCTTGTGTGTGTTTTTAAAATTTTTTATTTTAAAGATGTGGGGTACAATTCCCTTTGGTCCCTACTTCACCTAGTTTGAGATCAGTTTTCACCCTACTGCCTCCAGCAGTTTCTGGCTACTGTCAACCCCTTTCTTATAGTATTATGGTAAATTTTCAGGGTCTGCTTGTGAGTGAGTGTGTGTCTTCTTTAAGAGATTCTCTTACTTGAGAATATATTCATGAATATATTCTCCTACACTTTCTTCTAAAAGTTTTGGGGTTTTTATTGTCTTCTAAAAGTTTGGTTATTTTTACACTTAGATCTTTAGTCCAGCTGGAAATAGCTGTATAGCAGGAAATATGGATCCAATTTTTTTTTTTTTTTGACCTGGAAAACTAGTTGTCTTCATACCTTACTTAGCAGCTCATCTTTTTTCTGATTGCATTGCTACTTCCTTCATATATCTTAGTCTCTGTTCTGTTCATTGGCCAATGTGTCCATTTCCACGCCAATACCCTTCTGTCTTAATTACCATAGCTTTTTAACAAGGCTTAGGATCTGGTTGAGCCTTGTGTAAAAGTTTCTCCACTTTGATCTTATAATAAACTCCTCACTAGTTTGGGCCGTCAGTTCTTTTACATAAATTTTAGAATTAGTTTAAATTAGAGTAAAAAAAACCAAAACCTTTGGGTACTTACGGTAGGAAATGTATTAATAGATTAACCTGGGAATAAATTACACCTGTACAATATTAAGCATTTCTAATCATAAATATGTTCTATCCATTTGTTAAAATCTTCCTTAATGCCTTGTAGCAAATTTGTTTACATTTTCGCCTGAAGATCGTGTATTTCTTTTGTTAGATTTATTATTAAGCATCTTATTTTTGCTGTCTTTTTTAACAGTTATGTTTGAAAGCTATTGGTGGCTGGTGTAGAGAAATGCAATTGGTTTTTGCTTGCTGACTGTAAATGAAGGAACTTTGCTTAATTCTCATTGTTCCTAATAATTTGTGAGGTCTTTGGGGCTTTTCTCATAGTCATCCTCTCTAAATACGGAAAGTTTTCAGTCTTCCTTCCCAATCCATCTAACTTTTGTTCTTCTTCTTACCTTAGTTGCCTGGCTGTAAGTTCCAGTCAATACTGAACATAAGTGGTGCCTCATGTCTGATTTAAGAGGAATGCGTCTAATCTCTCTAATGTTTTGCCACTCTGCTTGCTGTACGTTTTTGGCACATGGCATTTGTCAGATGCATGACACTCCCTTTTATTTACATATGCCTTTTTTAGAAAAAATAAGAAGAGGGTTTTAATGTGTTAAGTGTAACTTCCGAGTGTCTTAAGATAATTGTATGTGTACTTTTAAAACATTGTTAATGTCCTGAACTAGGTAAGTCGATTTTTAAACGCTAAACCACGTTTGAGTTCCCGGAATAACCTGATGTGGTGTATGTCCTCACCCGTGGCTTGATGCTTCATGAGTCCCGAGCCACCTGCGCTGTGAACATCCAGCCCACCTCATGTGTACGTATCTTACTTCTCCGGGTCAGCTCTGGCGAGCTGCAAAAGCAGTACTGTAGTCTAATCTCACGGCACCACCAGGTGGCCAAGCTTGGAAATTGCTGCCATCTCTACCCCTTTCCCTACTTGGGGACATGGAGAAGTGCCATTTCCTCTGCTGTCACTGGCAACTAACTGCTCCTTCCGTTCTCTGCTCTCTCTGTATCCTGCATTTATCCGCTTTGTTCTTCCTCCTTTTGTTTTCATGTTCTTCCAGATGTTCTCATGATATTCGGGAAAACCGTTCTCTCCCTTCATTTGTTCTTTCTCTCTCCCTGCATTCCTTTATGAGTCTGAATCTACCCCAGTCATGGTTAATCACGGCAAGTATGACTAGTGATTAAGGAAGAACAGTAGCTGTCTACCTTGAAATGACACTTAGTACAGTAGCTCCACTGCTTTCCCAAGTCCTTGAAAACACTTAAAATCCCTTTAAAGTGCTGTTAAATTTTGAGGACTACTTAATTATCTTCTCATTAGTTCTGCCCAGTTTGATATCAAATTCAAGTATTAAAGAAGCATTATAAAGCTATGAATAGGCCGGGCATGGTGACTCACACTGATAATCCCAGCTCTTTGGGAGGCAAAGGTGAGAGGGTTGCCTGAGCTCACGGGTTCGAGACCAGCCTGGGCAACTTGGTGAGACCTCATCTGTACAATAAATCAAAAATTAGCCGGGCGTGTTGGCATGCGCCCACAGTTCCAGCTACTTGGAAGGCTGAGGTGGAAGGATCGCCTGAGCCCAGCAGGTCGAGGCTGTGGTGGCCACAAGTGTGCCACTGCCCTCCAGCCTGGGTGACAGAATGAGACTCCAACTAAAAAAAAAAAAAAAGCTATGAATAAATGTCATTGCTTCTGTGTTCCTTCATTACCACCTTTGACAAATTGGGGGTTTCAACTGTATTTTCCTGGAAAGACTCAGCTTTCCATTGTGGGTTAGACTGCCTGGAAACTGAACCCCCAGTGATGGCGTGGTTTTCACAGGGAAACAGCCCATACTCTGTTCATGAGATAGAGACTGCCAGTGGCTGCATTTGCAATGGCTTCACGCACAAGGACAGAAATCACTGAAAACAGTGTTCGCCCCAGTCAGGGAACTGACTCATAGATAAGCTTGGCCTGTTGAATAAATTCTTTATTAATTATGACTTTGCTTTTGGTATCTCTAAGGGCCAGAGCTGAAGAAGACAGACCAGAGAATGTAGGGCTGACATTGACCTCTGTCACCTTTGCAATGCCAACATGGCTGCAGGGGAGGTAGTTTTCACTGTTTGTTTATTTGTTTGTTCATCTTAACCCATCCAGTCTTTTAGTAGACAGGCATTGAGAATTTTCTTATTAAAACACAGCAACTATTGATTTCCAAGTAGGCACTACAGTGTATTTTGGGTCTATTAGTCTGGTTGGTACCTGAAAGGAACTTTAACATTATGTAGATTGATCAAGAGAGAACTTCAAATAAAACATAAAATCTGGTAGCATGAAGCTCTGATGTTTATAGCTTTGAGACCTATTTTTCTTGTGAAACTGATTCATTTGTGCAGGGTTGTTGCAAGTATTAGAACTCCAGCGTCTATTTAAAAAGGAGATTTAAAGTTATTCTTATTTCCACATTCTAACAGTGGAGCTTCAAAGGTGGGGTGAAAAAAACAAAGAGGTTAAAGACGGGCAGAGAGCTTGGCAACTTCATTCCCGACAGACCCTACATAACCCAGGGAGATGAGGGCGTTCCTTGCATTCCCAACTGTTGAGTAGTTAGTCCCCTCTTCCCATTTGGCTTTTTTCTGTGTTCTTCGTTAAGTGCTTTCTAACCTCTCGATGTCTCTTGTGAAAGGTGGGGACCCAAACTGTACGCACTGTTCCAGATGCGCTCTTGCCAAAGCAGTATAAAGCAGATGTGACGGTTCGGAAGAAGTCTCCCCCCCTCACGGGGTAAGTACAGCTGGCAGCCGGGGCCAGAACTGGCCACCTTCTCCTGAGACCCGCCACACTTTACTGCCAGGATGCTGGCGGGGCCCCCGTAAAACCTGAATCCATTCATCCGTAGGCTGGGGCTTTTGAGTCGAGTGAATTTCAAGTCAAAGAAACTGACCAGGAGCAACTTCTCCCATTCCACCTCCTCAAGATTGTGTCTCGGTAGTCGGCGTCTCTTGGGCTCTTTGCCAGTTGACAACCTGTTCCCCCCCCTTTGGTCATTTTGAGGTCAGCTAGAGTTTATGAGGATGAGATTCTCCCCGTAATGTTGCAGAGAGGATTGGACAGGCGGCCTGAGAACCTGTCTTGCTTTTGTGAAAGGGCACCATCAAGCAGCGACTAAGGGGGTCGTGGCCATGCTCACACACAGGACGCTTGTGTTCTGCTGGGAGGTTTTTCTTTCCCTTTTAAAGAAACATATCCAGATTTACTTAAAAGATAAAGTTGTGTACATACAGATTGAGTAGAAAAGGAAGTGGTTCATAAGCCAGGTTAATATAGTATTATGCATTTGGCCTCAATTTGGTGACATTTAAAATCATTTTTCTTTCTAAAAAGCACCTGTCACCCAGGTTGGAGTGCAATGGCACGCTCACAGCCACCGTAGCCTCAGCCTACTGGGTTCAAGTGATCCTTCCACCTCAGCCTTCTGAGTAGCTGGAATCACAGGCACGTGACACCATGCCCGGCTAATTTTTTTGTGTGTGTGATTTATTATAGAGATGAGGTCTCACCATGTTGCTCAGGCTGGTCTTGAACCCCTGAGCTCAGGTAATTCTCTTGCTTCCACCTCCCAAAGTGCTGGAATTACATGCTTGAGCCACCATACCCGGCTTAAAATCATTTTTCAACATGATTACCATGATAACAGGTGGTTTCAAAATTCTTTCTTTTGGCAGAGGGTATTTGCCCTATTTCTAAATGAAACCACAGCAATGCAGTTTATGTTGTGATTTCTTTTTTTGTTTTTGGGAGTTGGAGTCTCACTCTGTCGCCCAGGTTGGAGTGCAGTGGCACACTCAGGGCCACCACAGCCTTGACCTGCTGGGCTCAGGCAATCCTTCTACCTCAGCCTTCCAAGTAGCTGGAACTACAGGCACCACTATTAGCCACCACACCTGGCTAATTTTTTGACTTCTTATAGAGATGAGACCTTGCCAATCAGCCGAGGCTGTTTTTGAACCCCTGGGCTCAGGCAATCCACTTGCCTCGGCCTCCCAAAGTGCTGGGATTAAAGGCATGAGCCACTGTGCCCAGCTTAGATTTTTTTCATGTGGCATTGATAAAAAGGGTCACATGTGTTCACTTAAGGCAGAGAATTTTTAGAAACAATTTACTTCTTTGGCCTTGATTTTTGGATTGCTCTGAAATGAGTTGAAGGTCACGCAAGAATCTCTGACATTTCACGACACAGCCAAGACACTGTGATTGTTTCAAAAATTCACCTGAAGGGCTGTGACACATCCGTCACCATTTTCTCTCACTCATTTTGAAGGGATCTAGCTAACTGAGAATTCATACAACCCAGCTAGTCTGATTTCTGATAGCTGAGCTAAGATCCCTGTTGAAGGGATGTCTTCATGTTCCGTAGATGGCCACAAACGATCTTTTTAGCTGTTCATCTTTACACCATTTCTTCCAGTGCAGAAATTCATTTATGTGGCTCTTCTCACTTTGTGTATTGATTAGTAAGATTCCCCAAAGTAACATTCGCCGGATGTTTCTGATTTTCATCTGCGAATATTCTTGCTTTTTAGAACGAACCGTTTGAGTGAGTTTAACTCTGAGCTGCTGTCATCAGAAGTAGGAGAAGAAAGTTTCTGCATGACTCACCAGAAAAGTCAAGATCAAATGACAGAAAGAGATTTCTAATTACCCAGAGATGAATTTATGAAGGATTCTGGGGAGCTGGCAACCGCCACATCCTCCAGCTTGAAATGTCACAGAATTGGCAGCCTTGGAAGGACTGCTGGGCCCCTCCATAGTTGGTTATGATGTTATTGACCCACAAAAAGGACAAAGACTTCTGAGAGGTTTTCGGGTCCTTCTCCCACTGAGCTCAGGGCTTCTCCACTGCACTGTCATTCTGTCTTCCTCTTGACTCGGGGGGAGGGTTAGGGTGAGGGCTGTGGGAATCAGCCTTGACCTCTAAAGCCAGGGACAAGAGAGAGCTGACTGGTTTCTCTGGGGATGGAATCCCCTACAGTCTTGGGACCAGGCTGTATCCAAATTACTAACCAGCCTCAAATGCTGGCCCAGCCTGGTGTATTTAGACCCATAGGCTTCTTGCCACCTTCAGTCTTGTCTTTTCTCGGAGGCTCTGGGCTGATTTTAGCCAAGGAGGCCAGGTTAGCCTTGACCTGCAGGTCCTCTCTCTCCTGGAGGCCCGTGATGGGAAGTGGCCTGAGATGGAGCTGGTGTAAATAAGGTGAACTCGTTTCTTGGGCACATGCCCACAGGCTGCTTAACCATTTCTCTCGGGATTTATGTCAAGGTTCATGTGACTGCTATGTGAAAGGGGGAGCGTTTATACCCGGCTCTTACATTCACATCCTAATTCCATATGGGAACATTGTGAAATCTACTCCGATAGACTCCTTTTGAGGCCAAAGATAATGACCGCTAGCCGGGCTGAGGTCAGAGGGCAGAGTTCTGTGGCACCACCGTTATTTTGGTGCAATCTATATATCCCTGCATTCCCTCCGCAGGGTCCATTCTCCTTCATAGTTCAGTAAAAAACTCGAGCCGGGTGCGGTAGTTCATGCCTGTAATCCTAGCCCTTTGGGAGACTGAGGCAAGAGGATTGTCTGAGTCCAAGGGTTCGAGATAGGCCTGGGCAACTTGTCAAGACCGCATCTCTACCATAAATCAAAGAAATTAGCCACGCGTGGTAGCACATGGCTATAGTTCCAGCTACTTGGAAGGCTGAGGCGGTAGGATCACCTGAACCCAGCAGGTCGAGGCTGCGGTGGCCACGAGTGTGCCACTGCACTCCAGCCTGGGTGACAAAGTGAGACTCTGACTTAATAATAATAATAATATACTCAACCACGACTACGCATGAACTTGCAGAATGTGGAAAGATGCCAAGGTCACGCCTTGCTCAACTTCATTGTGGTAATACAAGCGTTTAGGCTGCATTTTCATCTTTCTTGCCTGACTTTCCTGTTTCCTTTCTGTGTCTTCACGCAGGTCCCTGGCAGCTGACATGTGGCGAGCTGTAGGATAAGAAACTACCGAGGCAGACCTAGTGTTCTAACATCAAGGAATATGTATGTGACTCCCAGCGTCTGGGATCTCAGTTGGAGCCGGGTGGACCGTGTTCCCTCGACCAGGGCTCCTGCTGACGGGTCTCCCCTTATCGCCGTCGACTGTTGGTTTTCCCTTTCTTGCTGTTCTGTCTCTCTCCAAACCCCTCTCAACTGTCCTTCCTAAAGACAGAACTTAGAAGGTGGGCCAGGCCTTGGGATTTCTGCATTGCACCCCGCAGTCCCAAGCCAGCGTCTGCCGCACCCCATCTTCAAGGCACCATCCCCCAGACAGCCTCCCTCGGGAGGCATCAGCTTCTGAGAATCCACTTGTTTTCTGCATGATTAGCTTGTAAGGAGAAATCCGTGGAGAGAATTTCTAAGAATTTTCCACTTTAACAAACAAACAAAAAAATGTATGTGACTTATCTTTGGCTTTGAACCAAGAGCAAACTCAGTGGTGACCAGCTCCATTTCTGTGCACACATCTGTGGAAGAATCTACAGAAATTGATGCAACATTCCCTTTCCTGTCCAGGCTGTTTGTATAATTGTATATAAATGTAGCAATAAATATATTCTAACGCGGGCTGGAGCCTTATTTCCCACTTGACTCTGCCTCCTGGTGGCAGGTGGTGGATATCACAGGCTCAAGGAGTTGCCCTGCTGACCGGCGGGGTGGCCGGTGGCATCTCGGGTCTTGTGGGGTTGGCTTGCCGCATCTCAGGCTCTCCTCTTCTCTGATTTCACGAAGCATCGCTCTGGAGTTGGCCAGAGTTTGAAGAGAGAGGGTTGAGGAGAGTTCAGTGGCAGAGCTGGGACGGGAAGCCACATTATCAATTCATGAGATGGCCCTAGTCCTGGCACTCTAAGGTGGCTTGAATGTCTGAGAACTGAAGCTTAGAGGATCGGGTGACAGTTTGTGACAAAGTCAGCTGTTTTAATAGTCACTGTCATATCCTGCAAGAATGTATCGTGCCTCGGTGATGTGACAGCCATTTGCAGGGCATATGGGTACCCCTTAATGATTTTCAGATAAACCACACAAAATACGCCAAAGACTTTCCCTTCTGTCATTGACGTTTTTCAAGGATACTAAGTCTACTTGTTTTAGAGACAACCTCCTCTTACAGGGGACACATAAGCAAATCATCTTTTGTTGGTCAGGTATAATACTGCATGTCTAATATCAAGGAATATGTATTCCCAAATAGTCTCTCATCATTTATTTGAAATATTTGACTATCAGGCATTTTTATAACTCAAAAGATAGCCACGTGCTCTGTGGCGGTTTCTTCTCACATTGGTGTTTTCCAGGCCTCGCCTTGATTATGAGTGGGAATTGTGTAAAGCCATTCCATCACGAGACCTGGGAATGCACCAGAGCTGGAATCCCCTGTGGCAGGGGGTTTGCAGCTCTTGGGAGACTCTTTTATGTATAGTAAAAAAAATAGAGACTGGGAAGGACTTGAGGAAATTACCTTGCTGAGCCTTTTGAACCACCGAGCCGATGACTCCCTGGACAATTGTGCCCGCTCTGTTCAAACCGTCATCTTTGAGCCATCAGAAAACCCAAGATCCAGGTCTCGAGGTAAAGAGGGTGCCAGGCAGCTGTTGCCTCCCTCAGCAGAAGCCTGTGTGACACCCCAGACAGATCTTTCTACACATGGCTTGTCCCAGTCAGGACTGGGGGTGCAAAGGGAAATTACTTGGAAAGCTATGGGACACGTCTCCAGTTGCTTCTGGTGACAGGGCGGCCAGAGAGATCCCCATTAGAGAGAATGCTGTGTAATCCAAGGTGTGGATTCTGAGTTTGTGGGACTGCAGAGGATGGCAAGTTTTTAGCCTGCGGGCGGATCATGAATCTGCCAATAATTAGTGGCTGGACCTTGGAAAAGTCATTCCAACTCTTGGGCCTCTGTCTCCCCTGCTGTAAAGTGGGTTGTTTGGACTAAATGAGTCCCAAGACTCTTTTTTTGTTTGCTTGTTTTTTTCTGTTCCTAGAGTCTCTTCTCCTTTGAATCCTGAAGAGGAAGGTGGAGGCCGCTTATATTCAGATACTAGCGGGTGCATCTGTTAAGATGACAGGCTAGGCCGGGCGCTGTGGCTCAAGTCTGAAATCCCAGCACTTTGGGGGGGCTGAGGTGAGAGGATTGCCTGAGCCTGCAGGTTGGAGACCCGTCTGGGCAACATGGTGAGACCTCATCTCTGCAATAAATCAAAAAATTAGCTGGGCGTGGCAGCACGCACCTGTAGTTCCAGCTACTTGGGAGGCAGAGGTGGAAGGATGCCCAGCAGGCCGATGCAAGGGTAGCCATGAGTGAGCCACTGCACTCCAGCCTGGGCAATGGAATGGGACTCCGGTTCGGGGAAAAAAAAAAAAAGATGACAGGCTAAAGTATACCTGATCAAACACCTGAGGAAGGGAACACACCCCGCTCTTGTTTTTTCTTCTCTTTCTTTCTTTCTTTTTTTTTTGAGCCAGAGTCTCCCTCTGCCACCCAGGCTGAAGTAGAGTGGCCCGCTCATAGCCCACCACAGCCTCTTTGGCTCAGGTGATCCTTCTTCCTCAGCCTCTTGAGCAGCTGGGTCTACAGGTGTGCGCCACTACGCCCGGCTTATTATTATTTTTTTTTAAAAACTTCTTGTAGAGATAAGGTCTCACTTTGTGACCCAGGCTGTTCTCAAACTCCCGGGCTCCAACAACCCTCCCGCCTTGGCCTCCCAAAGTGCTGGGATTACAGGTGTGAGTCACAGCACCCAGCCCCTGATGGCTGGATTTCTTCTTGGGCTTTCTCCCGCACAGGACAGAAACCCGGCAGTGAATGCTTATTATTGGGGCGGATGGGTGGGAGGATGAAGCCTCAGAATCAAAAGTTACTTTGCTTCACCCACACACCGGCCACACCCACCAGGTGGGGCAATACCCATGAAGAACCCTCAGCCCCTACTCACTGTCAATGTCGAACTTAAGTCCTGGCCAGTTCTCTCCCAATTGTGCAAGAACAAATCTGATGGGTGTGAACCAAAGAGGCGGAAGCCAGTCACATCCACATCCTCACCTAAGACATATCAGGGGAGGGGGCTTCCCTCCTGCAGCATGGATACAACACCCCTTGCCCTGGTACCCACTCCTTGTGCCTTTCTGGGGAGGTAGGATGTGTTGCTTGACTGGTGAGTTTGGAGAGGAGCCTGGGAGGCCCCGTCCTGTTCTCGAATTTTCCTTTTGGGAGCCGGCTGTCTGCAGGAAGCACGCAGCGTCTCCGTGGCTGTCGTCTGTTCCACCACGCCATAGTGTCACAGAGTCAGGCCCGGGCTCCCTCCCAGAAGGGGCAAGTCTGCCTAACTGGGGCTCCACCTTTGGACCAAGGCCACGTTCTCCGGTACTAGCTCTGTGGAGGAGGCAGGTGGTCCGGAAGCCTTCCCGGCTTGCTCTTCTGTTTCATTTCTCCATTGGCACAGTGGTTCTCACCTCAGCGTGGGTCAGAACCTCCTAGAAGTCTTGTAAAACACACATGCTGGGCCCCTCTCTTGGGGTCTCAGGTTCGGCAGGTCAGGAGTGGGGCCTAGGCATTTGCATTTCTTTTTTTTTGAGTCGGAATCTCACTCTGTCACCCAGGCTGGAGTGAAGTGGTACACTCACAGCCACCACAGCCTCGACCTGCTGGACTCAGGCGATCCTCCCACCTCAGCCTTCCAAGTAACCGGAATTACAGGCATGTGCTACTACGCCCAGCTAATTTTTTGATTTATTGTAGAGATGAGGGCCTGCCAAGTTGCCCAAGCTGGTCTTGAACCCCAGGGCTCAGACAATCCTCTCTCTCTGCCTCCCAAAGTGCTGGGATTACAGGCTTGAGCCACCGCACCCGGCCAGCATTTGCATGTCTAACGTGTTCCCAGGATAGACTGCAGCTACTGGCCTGGGGACCACACTTAGGACCCAAGGAGCACTTGGCTGAGAGCAGGGACTCTCCCTATTTTTCCTCCTCAGACTCCCAAAGAACCGAATGTTCTCGAGGCTGAGTCACTAGCATCTTTTGCTAACCGGGGGTGGCACACATTCCTCAGTCAGTATGAGTAACTCTTACAAATCAATATCCTCTTCCAGCCCGCGGCCTTGAGGGAGACAAGTGGTTCTGCATTCTACTCACTTTGCTCTCCGTGGACAGCCAGGTGAGTCAGCACCAGCCGCACGTCAGCCCTGAAATGGCAAATTTAAAGCAGAGTCCAAGACATCCAGTCCTCCTCGAGTCCAACCTGGCAGAGCTCCGAGCACAAGTGGACATCCAGCTGGGGCTTTCTGAGAGTGATGGAGCGAGTGGGTTTTCATAACTGGTCATTGAAATAAAAAGAACAAACATTTGCAGGCTAGGGGATGAGGTGATGATCTTCACCGATCTAAAGCCCCAGCGGAAGCCACAGGAAGGCAGAAACAGAGCGTTCGTGCCCCAGAAAGCTGGTGTTTTTCCCAGGTTCTAGGTTTCCCTTCAAGGGTCAGCCCAATCTCAAACTCTCACCGGGTAGACATGTGCCACTTGGTTTGTGCTTTATGTAAATGAAGGCGTTCCACATGTGATCTTTCTTTATTTATTTGAGTCTGGTCTCACCCAGGTTGGGGTGCAGTGGCATGCTCAGGGCTCACCGCAGCCTCAAACTTCTGGGCTCAGGCGATCCTTCTGCCTCATTCTCCCGTGTAGCTGGGAATACGGGCGCATGCCACCACACCCAGCTAATATTTTAATTTTTTGTAGAGAGGAGGTCCAGCTTGAAGCAGCACTGGCCGTGAGTGTGCCACTGCACTCCAGCCTGAGCGACAGAGTAAGACTCTGACTCAAAAAAAAAAAAAAAAATTATATAATATAGTGTGTATACATAATAAGACTTCTTTTTTATAAAGTTTAGAAAAATGAGAACAACATAAAACTAATGGGAAATCTGTCCTTGTTTCTGTAAAAATAATCTATCCACGTCTGGTTTGATGGAAGTGGTTGTAATGCTGAGTGAGTTCTCAAGGTGCTCGTCAGAAATGCCTCCCACCCTCACCAGTTGCCTAGGCTGGTCTCGAACTCCGGGGCTCAAGCAATCCTCCTCCCTAGGTCTCCCAAAGTGTGGGATGACAGGCGTGAGCCACCGCGCCCATGTACTCCTTAGGGTCGGTTTCTTTTACTCCACAAACTCATGAATCCCTACAAATGGCCCTTATCTCATCAGCCTGGTTGCCAACCACAGCAGCCTCCACTCCGGCCTCTGCTTTCTGGCTCTCCACTACCTCGGGGACAAGTTCTTCCAACTTCCCGGGCAAGTGTGGCTGTTTCAGCAGAACAGTCCTCTCTGGAAGCGTCAGCAGCTGGGCTTTCCCGCCTCTGGGGCTTTCTCCAGGCCTCCCACCCCTGTTAGAAATGCTTTCCCTTGCCCCTCAAGTCGATTTTCTTAGAGCAGACAAGACCCCACCACCAACCTGCAATGCCCACACCTGCAGAGGCCTGTTCCTTGCCCTGTGTACTCCCAAACTGGGACATCTTGCTCTGTACAGGGACCTGGATTTCCATGCATCACAAGGAACTCGTGGGCTCTGAGGCACCAAGACAGGGAGGTAGAGGGTGGAGGACTCCATGGGGCTGTTCACTGCCTTGTCTCTTGGTCAGAACTAGTCACAGAAGCGTTTCTGGCTCACGGCCACCACTGCTTCGACCTGCTGGGCTCAGGTGATCCTTCCACCTCAGCCTTCCAAGTATCTGGAACTACAGGCGCACACCACCACACCTGGCTAATTTTTTGATTTATTGTAGTAATGAGGTCTCGCCAAATTGCCCAGGTCGGTCTTGAATCCCTGGGCTCAGGCAATCCTCTCAACTCTGCCTCCCAAAGTGCGGGGATTACAGGCATGAACCACCGTGCCCAGCCTCTATTGCATAATCTATATGCAGCGCAAGACAATTCCTATTTACTCAATGCAGCCCAGAGAAGACACAAGGTTGAGCACCCTGGTTTACAATCTCTGTGCTGTCTCTCTGTGGTCTCCTCCCATCCCCAGGGACACATTTTGACTGTTAGGACTTGGGGGTGTGGTGGCACCAGCGTCTAGTGGGGGAGTCCAGGACAGTCTCCTCACCATAAAAGATGCCCTGGCCCTAAGCATCACTAGCAGCATGGCTAAGAACCCTGCTGGTCACGATGCTGTTTCACCTGGGGCAGGTCTTGCTTTAAAATTGCAGCTCCAAGCGGTGTGTGGTGGCTCACACCTGTAATCCTAACACTTTGGGAGACAGAGATGAGAGGATTGCCTGAGAGGATTGCATGGAGTTCAAGACCAGCTTGGGCAATTTGGCAAGACTTCGTCTGTATCATAAAATCAAAAACTAGCCGGGCGTGGTAGCACGTGCCTGTAGTTCTGGCTATTTGGAAGGCTGAAGCGAAAGGATCACCTGAGCCCAGCAAGTTGACACTGGGGTGGCCGTGAGTGTGCCAATGCACTCCAGCCTGAGCGACAGAGTGAGACTCCGACTCAAAAAAAATTTGCAGATCCAGGGAAAACAGTCATGGGGGACTGAAGCCAGGCTGGACGTCGGACTGTGGCCTGCTGCCCTGACCCCTCCATGGGGGCCTGACCCCTCCATGAGTGATATTTGCAAGGGCGTCCCCAGCCTCCAAACAGAGCAGAGGGCAAGCTGGGTAGAACTTCTCACCAGGCAGGTTCCTCCCCAAAGTGTAGCGTATGCTGGGCCATGGGTCACCCCATGAGGAGAGTGTGCACTTCACACCTCTCCTGCACCCCACATTTCTTCCTCACTGCCTTCTTTCTGGCTGAACCAAGGTGAAGTTGACCCAAGGTAGCAAGCAGGGTTCCTTGCCCTTGGTCATCCTCACGGTGGACTGGCTTCCATGGTCTGACTGTTCCTGGTGTTGGTCTGATATGAGAAAGAAAATATTCTAAGTCCAACACTGCCATTCCCTGCTGTGTGACTTTGGGTGAGTCATTTAACCTCATTGGATCTTAATTCCTACACCTATAAAAGAAGGAATTCATGTCTATTTTGCTTTTAAAAGTTTTTCCTCCCTACATGGATAAAATCTGTAGGTGCTTAGAATTCATCTTTGGGTCCTTTTGGTTTAATTTAATGCAACAATGCCCTTCATGGGTCCTGTTGCCCCAGCAGCCTGCTTGCCTGGCCCTGGAATGATTGGGATGATTGTCAGGAAGTGCCCTAAAGGCAGAGATGAAGGGATGGTACACATTCTGGGACATGATCGCACCTGGCAGATAGGAACAGGGTAACCTGAGATAATATCATTCTCCAATTCATTCATTTGACACATACAGGAAGAGACCTCCAAAAACTTGGAACTCGTTTATAAAAAAATTATTTACAAAAAACTCTTAAATGATTAAACTTCAGTCATCTTCAAAATACTCTATTTGATGCAATGCACCGATTGAGATGCTTTTTTCATGGCTCAAAACAGTGAACGTGTTTTTGAACGTGTCAGTTTTGATGTCTTTTAGTGATTCTGCTGTTTTTTGGTTTCACCTCTTGCACATCAGGACAAAACAAAACAAAAAAGGGCCCAGGAAACAAAACAAAACAAAAACGCACTCGGGTCAGATTGGGTGAATAGGGAGGGTGGGGCCCGGGGGTCGTGCTGTTTGTGGTCGAAAACTGCTGAACACTCAGCGTGGTGTGGGCAGGTATGCTCAGAAATCACCCGTCATGAAATGGGTAAACATGTTGAAAGAATCTCCAAAAAGCTGGGCTCGGTGGCTCAGCCTGTCATCCCGCGCCTTTGGGAGGCTGAGGTGAGTGGATTGCCTGAGCCCGCGGGTTCGAGCCCCGCCTGGGCAGCAAGACCTCATCTCTACAATAAATCAAAAAATCAGCCAGGCGTGGTAGCGCGCGCCTGTAATTCCGGCTACTCGGAAGGCTGAGGCGGAAGGATCGCCGGAGCCCAGCAGGGTGAGGCTGCGGTGGCCGGGAGCGGCCACTGCACTCCAGTCTGGGCGACAGAGTGAGACTCCAACTCAAAAAAAAAAAAAAAAGAATCTCCAAAAAAGATTCACTGAAGCCGAACACAACCTCTCAAACAATGCTAGTTGGTCCACTGATGCTGTTGGGTTCCTAGAACGCTTACCTGGTGGGGGAAGCCTGTATTCGAAGGGGCCCGCCTTTCAAAAGATAATTCCGGGGTCTTTTGGGTCTCCGTCATATTCCTGATTCTCCGTGGAGTCCCAGGCCCTGGAGATGCAGCAGGATGAGCAGTCGGAAGGGGTCTCTGCCTTCCCAAAGCCTCGCCTTTTCTGCGTCACCCACTGCGCCCAGCACTGGATGAGGCCCTGCGGCCCTGAGTAGTCCTCACGCCCTCATACTTCAGACAAGGATGGTAGAACTGAGAGCCGCAGCATCTTCTTCCCATAAACCTGCTAAAGCCAGGGGACTGGCCACTGGGTGTCTCTCCCCCACCTCCCTCGTGCTGGCAGAGTCCAGGAGTGCAGTGGGCATCTAGAGCGGCTGCAGGAGGGCTGGACAGGGCACGTGGAGTGTGCCCAAGGCCATGGGAGAGGATGCTTGTACCCAAGTCATCAGGAATTGACTGGCTCTTGACCCCCAGCGGGGCCTGGGCCTGGGTTCCAGGTGGCTAGTAATGCCTCAGAATAAGAGCTGTCAGTTTTTTCAGGCTGCTGCAGGGACAGGGGAGCAGATCTAAGATGACTCTGCCCTAGAGAGTCTCACCCTGCCTTCTTTCCTTGCTCTGCGGGAATTCCACTCTGGACCGACAGCCTGGGTCTAGCCTAGGTCTTGATGTTGTCCATTGCTGTCTCTGGGAACACCCTTCAAATCCACACATCATAACATAAAAGCGCAGGGGTCATGCCCCTGTTCCTAGCCGGGCCCAGACTCACCTACACTTCCTGACCCCCCACCCACCAGGACACAGGACGAGGGAGACGCTGGGAAGGGGCCAGCCTCAGGTCACTTATGACCCTTGAGGAGTGTAAGGACTCAACCCTGAGCCGGAGAGGGTGTGTGTGCAGGTGCGCCTAGCCAGGGTCCCCCACTGCCTGAGCTGCACCCAGCCAGGTGAGTCCTGGCACATTCCAAGGTGACGCCTGGGATGTGGCAGCCAGGGAGCTTTGGCCATTCACTTTTCATATGTACACTGAGCAAGGAAATAAGTTGAAGCCCTGCCTCCATGGACTTTATATTCCAGGATGGGGCATGAATGATACACAAACCACACAGCATGTCCCACGGGGATACCTGCTATGGGGAACTCCTCAAATGGAGCACATCAGAGAGCGAGTGCTGGGTTTGCAATTTCTTTTTTAAAATCACTTTTTTTTTGGAGTCAGAGTTTTACTCTGTCACCCGGGCTGGAATGCAGTGTCACCCTCACAGTCACTGCAGCCTCCACCTACTGGGCTCAGGCGATCCTTCTGCTTTAGCCTTCCAAGTAGCTGGAACTACAGGTATGTGCCACCATGACTAGCTAATTTTTTGATTTATGGTAGAGATGAGGTTTCACCATGTTGCCCAAGCTAGTCTCGAACACCTGAGCTCAGGCGATTCTCTCACCTCCACCTTCCAAAGTGCTGGGATTGCAGGCGTGAGCCACCATGCTGGCCCTAAAATCACTTTTTAATTTCTTTTTCTTTTTCTTTATTTCAATAGCTTTAGGAGGCACAAATAGTTTTGGGGTACATGGCTGCACCGTATAGGGGGGAAGAGGTCTGAGCTTTATGTTCACCCATCACGGGGTTGCAATTTCATGGATGTCAGGAGGGCCTCTCTGAGGAGGTGATGCTTGCGCAGAGACCTGAAGTGAGCAAAGAATCCACGCAGGTATCAGAAGGGATAAAACCAGGCAGAGGGAAAGATGCACAAACATACCCTGGGGTGGGAGGGAGCATGCGTGCTGGGGACTCTGAAAGGTCGGGAGGGTCCCAGAGTCCCAGAGCAGGACCAGAGAAGCAGGCTTCACCTGGGTGAAGGGACCTCTGAGGGGCCCGGCTAAGGTGGCCCAGGAAAGCCGGAACTCAGTGTCGGATGAGACCCGCCATGACAGGGTAACAGGGTGACAGAGTTTCAACAGGGGAGGCTTGCTCTGCGGCCTGGAGAGGTGGGAAAGACCAGTGGGTGAGGTTGGGAAGGAAGGAATCCCAGCCCAAAGTTGGAGCTAATAAGGAAAACCTCGCCATATCAGGGAATGGGGTAGGGTCCAACTCGGCTGACATGCAGCATGATGAGGACGGGAGGTCAAGGCAGGTCGAGACACGAGGCCTTCATGTGTGCGAGTCCTTCAGTTTCTCAAAGAACATAGTTCAGAGCCCAGGAGTTCAAAGGCTGCGGTGAGCTATGATTGCGCCACTGCACTCCAGCCTGGTGACAGAGTGCGACCCTGTCTCCAAAAACAAAACAAACGAAACAAGAACGAAGTTCAGAGATGCGCAGGAAGCCTAAAGAATACAGCAGCTCACAGCTGGATCTGTAGGAGCGACTGACCTTGTCTAGATTTATTTTTATTTTATTCTGTAGAGACGAGTTCTCACTCTGTTGCCCAGGCTCAAGCAAACCTCCCGCCTTGGCCTCCCAAAGTGTTGGGATTACAGGTGTGAGCCACCGTGCTTGGTCCCCTGGTCTGGATTTTAGATTGGAGAGTGGATCTGTGGGCAAGCATGGAAGAGGGAAGAAGAGGCCTTGATGTTGCAGACACAGTGCAAAGACCCGGGCAGTGATGGGAATGAATGTTTGCTGGGCAGCTGCCCCGGCCAGGCTGGTTCTTTCTGGTGTGGTGTTTGTTGCTGCCCTTTGCTGCTGTGGGGTCGGCCTAGGATTTGACATGGGAGGGATGGTCCTGAAGCGAAGCCCTTGTCCAACACCCCCCAATAAAAAGCCTGTTTTGATTCGACTTCTGAAACAAGGCATGCTTTGGCTCCAGTTTCTTCCTGCTGAGTCGGTCTTGCCCAGGCTCCCCTGGGGTGGCCATGGCAGCAGCCTCCCCATGGCTGAGCTCCCCTGGTATTATCCTCTCCTCCAAACTGTGCTCCACCATTTGGTGTAAAAATCTTTAGTATTTTCAGGCCGGGCGTGGTGGCTCGCACCTGTAATCCCCAGCACTCTGAGAGGCTGAGGTAGAAGGATCACCTGGACCCAGGAATTCGAGACCAACTTGGGTGACATAGCGAGACGCCATCTCTCCAAAAAAAATCAAATAATTAACTGGGTAAGGTGGTACGTGCCTGTAGTCCCAGCAACTCAGGAGGCTGAGGTGGGAGGATCACTTCAGGCCAGGAGTTGGAGACTGCGGTCAGCTGTGATCATGCCACTGCACTCCAGCCTGGACAATAGAGTGAGATCATGACTCTAAAAAAAAAAATCTTCAGTATTACAGGCGTGAGCCACCATGCTTGCCCTAAAATCACTTTTTTTTTTTTTTTGAGTTGGAGTCTCAC
>NW_007246492.1:374930-389669 GCF_000164805.1 Carlito syrichta
GGCGGGTCTCAAACCCGCGGGCTCAGGCAATCCACTCACCTCAGCCTCCCAAAGGCGCGTGATTACAGGCTGAGCCACCGAGCCTGGCTTTAAAATCACCTTTTAATTTCTTTTTCTTTATTTCAATAGCTTTAGAAGGCATAAATAGTCTTGGGGTACATGGTTGCACTGTATAGGGGCGAAGAGGTCTAGGCTTTACGTGCACCCATCACGGGGTTGCAATTTCATGGATGTCAGGAGGGCCTCTCTGAGGAGGTGATGCTTGGCCCTAGTATGATCTATTTGCAGGGAGCCAAACTCGGATATCTTTAGGAGTCTGGAGAGGAAAAATAGGTGGAGCTGGTGGCTTGTGGGATCTAGAGACCATGTATGTGGCCGGAGGCATTCAGTGAAGGATGAAACAAGTTGTGCTGGCCAAGTGGACGTATCCCTCTTCGAGTCAGGCCCATGTGCTCCCCTTTCAGAGTTCCCCAAGGCCCAGGTCCCGAGCTGCTCCCGTGTGGACCCCACAGCCTGTCCTCAGGGTACCTCCAGCTTTCTCCCGGTGCACTCAGTCATCTGGCCATTTTACACCTCTCTGTGCGCAGAAGGTTCTCCATCATATCTTTTTTCTGTGCCTGATTTCTTCTGACTTTTATGTTTTCTGCCCTGAAAAAGCTGCCAACCTTTGGGTACCAAGCCCGAGGGCATCTTCTCTGTGAAACTCTCCTGTCTGCCCACAGCATCATTATTGGCTGGAAGTATCATGGACGACTCCCCCAGTCACGCCTTAGACATGCTGTCACAGGCAGAAGCCAAATGACATAACAGCCAAGATTTAGCCTTGAACAAGATGCAGGGGGTGGTGACCCGCCGTTCTCCCCCCCCCCCCCCCACTCTTCTTCAGCGCTTGACTTAGCAACTACTAATTTAGCAATTGCTGAATAAATGGATCCATCAGTCCAAGGAAAATATAAACCCGCTCTGTGGCACTCTTGATTTGGGCAAACAGAGCAAGGCAGTGGGTATACTAGGCATGGCCCTACCCTAAGTATAGTATCAGGACCCAGCTGAGTTCTGCACTGGACGGGAGGACTGCACTTTGCTTCTGTCACAGAGGCTGGAGAGAGTTGCAGGTGGAGGATGGCACTGATATGGAGCTGAGAAGTTTGTCTTTGCTGGTGAAACAGAGGTTGAGGTTACTCCGGGGGGAGGAGCCAGGAATGAAGGTGCTCACCAAGAATACCCCGAGAAGGGCTTGGGTCTAGAGTCCATGTGGTGGGCACGTGGCCTGGGATGTTGTTGTGATGGGGGTAGCTTTGAATGTTACAGTCAGACATTCTGGGCTGATCATGGAGGAGGGTGTGTGTGTTTGTGTGTGTGTGTGTGTGTGTGTGTGTGTGTGGTGGGGCGCCACGGTCAAAGTTTTTAAAGAGTGCATGATGGGAAGATGAAGCTACGAGAGTCTAGTTACAAGGTAGAAGGATGGGGAGGTGGGGAGAAGCTGTCGGGTGGCTGAGTGGGAAGTAGCTGCTGTAACAAGCAGCTCCCATTCCAGGTCGAGGCCCAGCCAGAGCGGAGGGGAGGGACAAAGGTGAGGAATGTGGGATTTCTTCAGAGGTTGAATGGAACCCTTGGGGGGGCTGCTTTAAGAAAGGGGGAGAAGAGCCGGGCTCGGTGGCTCAGCCTGTAATCCCGTGCTTTCGGAGGCCAAGGTAAGTGAATTGCCTGAGTTCATGGGTTCGAGACCCACCCAGCCAACTTGGCGAGACCTCATCTCTACAATAAATCAAAAAAATTAGCCAGGTGTGGTAGCGTGCGCCTGTAGTTCCAGTTACTTGGGAGGCTGAGGCGGAAAGATCGCCAGAGCCCAGTAGGTCGAGGCTGCGGTGGCCGGGAGCAGCCACTGCACTCCAGTCTGGGGACAGAGTGAGACTCCAACTCAAAAAAAAAGAAAGAAAGGGAGAGAAGGATGAACACGGGGCCAAGGTGCAGGCCCCCAGCTGAGAAGGGAACTTCCATCTCCTGGCACCTGTTATGTCCCTGATTCTGGGGCTGGATAGTCTACACAGATATCTTATTTATTTTTATTTTTTGAGTCGGAGTCTCACTCTGTTGCCCAGGCTGGAATGCAGTGGTACGATCACAGCTCACTGCAGCCTTGACTTCCTGGGCTCAGGCAATCCTTCCGCCTCAGCCTCCCAAGTAGCTGGGACTACAGGTGTGCACGACCATGCCCAGCTAATTTTTAAAAATTTGTTTTGTAGAGACAAGGTCTTGCTATGTCTCCCAGGCTGGTCTCGAACCCCTGGGCTCAAGCAATCCTCTCACCTTGGCCTCCCAAAGTGCTGGGATTACAGGTGTGAGCCAGCACACCTGACTGGGATATTATTTGATTACATCGACAGCCCTGGGAGGTGGGTAAAAAAAAAAATTCTGTCATAACAGAGGCTGTAGCTGAGCTTCAAGGGTATACAGTGTGGCAATAGGGTGCCAAATTGGCCACTGGGCCTGCACCCATGACCTCAGCCCTCCCCATAGGAGTTGGCCCTGCTGCCAGGGAGTAGCTGGACTGTCACCGTTCCTGTTCCTGGATGGAGGTGGGACGATCTTGCCCTTAGGCCTTTCCTCTTGGCCCTGAGGCATTTTGCTTTGCAGCTTGGGAGTGCCAATTTTCTCCGTGGTGTATTTCTTTTTTTTTTTTTTGAGTTGGAGTCTCACTCTGTCGCCCAGACTGGAGTGCAGTGGCCGCTCCCGGCCACCGCAGTCTCGACCTGCTGGGCTCCGGCGATCCTTCCACCTCAGCCTTCCGAGCAGCCGGAATTACAGGCATGCGCTACCACACCTGGCTGATTTTTTGATTTATTGTAAAGAGGAGGTCTCGCTGCCCAGGCGGGTCTCGAACCTGTGGGCTCAGGCAATCCACTCACCTCAGCCTCCCAAAGGTGCGGGATTGCAGGCTGAGCCATTGAGCCTGGCTGGTGCATTTCTTTTCTCTGGAGGACACACTTAGCCTGGGACATTCTGGTGTCTCGGAGGGTCTCTTGGGCACAGCTTCCTGCACCGATGAGGGACAGGCATTGCCCTTGGCCCTGGGCAGGCCGGAGTCCGGCCGACGGTGGGGTCGCTGGGCTCGTGCCTTCAGGTCAGCAGAGGGTCCACGGAAAGGCAGTTGCTGATGCTGCTCCCGGCGGATAAGTAACCACGTCGGCAGGACAGGCCCCGAGTCGCGACACGCACCCACCGCCCTTGGCCTTCCGGGAGCCTGAGGAGCCCAAGCTGTGCCCGACACTCCTCTAACCTCCTCCTTGGGCCTCCAGCGAGTGCCTGGTGCTGTTGAATTCTTGCATCCCCCCGCCAAAAAAAACATAGCTAGTATGGTGGCTGGTTGAAAATGTTCCCAGGCCACCCTCTCACCACGGGGCCCTTCCTGCTACTGGTCTGGATGATGGAACCACAAGTCTGGAAACGAAATTCTTGTTAGAGCGGTGGAGGGGCCTTTCTCAAAGTCAACTGCCGTCTTCCTCTCTCCCCACCCGCCCACAGTCACTACCAGCCCGGTGATCTCAGTGTCCCCTGGCAGCCTCGGGCCGGCAGAGTGAGGAGGTGGCGTTGAGAAGGCTCACCTTTCCGATGACTCAGAGCCAGGAGGTGAGGGGGGTGGGAAAGTGGGAGCCGGGAGGCCGATGCGTCCTCACCCACTCCCACCCATCTCTGCCCGGGGCCCCATACAGACTCCACTACCACCTTGTCAGCCACTTTCCTCAATGTGGGCCATGAGATTGAGCTTGGATTAGGCCAGGGCACCTGCTCTCCTCCCTCTCTTCTAATTCACAGGTTTTTTCTTTTTGAGTTGGAGTCTCGCTCTGTCGCCAGACTGGAGTGCACTCATGGCCACCGCAGCCTCGACCTGTGATCCTTCCGCCTCAACCTTCCAAGTAGCTGGAACCACAGGCGTGCGCCACCACACCTGGCTATTTAAAAAAAATTTATTGTAGAGACGAGGTCTCGCCATGTTGCTCAGGCTGGTCTCGAACCCCTGAGCTCAAGTCATCCTCTTGCCTCTGCCTCCCATAGTGCTGGGATTACAGACGTGAGCCACCATGCCTGACCTAATTTGCAGGGTTTGAATGCGTGTTGCTCACGATGGCACAGCGCGCTTTGTCCCGTCTTGGTCATTTGGCCACATGCATAGCAGACCCATAACTCTCCCCCAGAGTAATAGAGTAGCTTTTCATGTAGCCACCAAATTGGATTTGCCGTCTCCCTTTATCTTTTCACTTGCATATTTGAAACAATTATCCAAATGGATGATAATTACATCCTTGGAAAGTGGAGAAGGGGGAGAGAGAGCTTTGAAGGCACAAAGAGAGAAAGCCTTGCCCCTGGTCCCGCCTGCCCCCAGGGACTGAGGGGGACTCCCTGTGCCCTGAGACCACTGCCCAGGCCTCTGGAGAGGACGGGAAGTGCATGGAAACCTTGCCTTCCCATAATTCTTTCAGTGTTTGGTCCTTTGCTGAGTTCCCCTGGGAACTGGAAGGGAATCTGTCTGGCCACCCAATTAAACCTCCGTATTTCTAATCTCACGGTGAATTTGTGCAAATAGAAAACATGGGAGAGATGAAAGGCTGCCGCTTCAACATCAAAGGCGTGTTTGCAGTGGGCCTTGTCAAGAGTCTGAAGGCTGTACAGGCTTCCTCTAAAGACACCCTAGAAGGGCCCTGAGCACAACTGGAAACATTAGAAATAAATATGCCGCCTTTTACTCTCCAGGACTACAAAGGACAGGCGCCCAGAAGCTAAAATAACCTCCTTCTGACACTGAACCCAGAAGTCTGGCTTATCGGAGGTAGCCAGCCCTGGGCTTTTCTAAAGCCCTGAGCACCGAGCCCTGGTCAGCGGGCTTGTGTCCCAGGCCAGAGCCGTCAACACAAGCCTCAGGACGGGAAGGTCTGGGAAACCTTTTCCTCTGATCCAAAGCAACATCTTTGTCCTGACTGTCTGAATGTGAAAGCAGTGTGGAGGGTGTGTGTGGCTGTGGAAAGAGACAAACACACGCCCTAGTTGTTCTTTTCCCGTCTTTTCCTGCCCTCAGGTAAAGTTATAGCGTGTTTGAGTATGTGGAGTTGCAGTACAATGGGCTTTCAAGCCTCAGACCTCAGTTTTGGTAGAACTACTCACAGCGAGGGTGTCGAGGGGCCCATTCCCAGAGGAGCCTTGCAGCAAAGTGGGAAAAAGAACCTTGGAAGCATGTATGGTGGGTTTCGAACTGTGGGATTGCCTTTGAGCAAGTGCTTTAAACTTTCTGAGTCTTAGTTTTCTCATTTCTGAAATAGAGAGAATGCTTGTTTCATGGGATTTTGATTTAACTGATGGAAATACAGAGGGTGCTAAAAAGATGTATACACATTTTAAGAAAGGAAAAAACAGTACTAAACTTCTAATATTCAATCTATACCAAGAGCAAAAGATGAATACAAGTCGCGTTTGGCTTCTGCAATGACAAGAGGTGCTTAGAGTGATTACCATCAGCGTCCAGACACTTCTGATGATGGTGAACTAAAAGTAATACATAGATAACATCGCTTTCAATGTGTATACATTTTGTCGGCACCCCCAGTATACGGTACTGGACCCCAAATGTGAGTGGTCTCTCTGCCAGCCTTTTCTCTCCAACTTGGAAAGCAGCAGTTTTCAACTAGGAGGAAATGCTTAAGGAGAAAAACAATTGCCCGGTGTCACCTGACATTTCCCACGGGGCACCCCTGCACTGTCCAGCTTGGCCCTGTGGGTTCTTATGGTGAGGGACTGGTATTCTCTTTCACTTGGGACAGGACCGTGGGGGTGGGAGGGAGGTGCAGACAGGTTTGCTGAGCACCACTGCCTCGGGAATAAAAGTGGATTTCAGCAACACAGACACTGCTCAACTGTGCGGTTCTGGAACGTTTCATGGAATCATTGTTCGTGATTGCCCTTATCTCTATTACGATCCAGGGAAAAACCCTTAAACCAAGAACTGAGTGATGGGAGTAGCAAGGAAATAGATTCTATGAACTCCCTGAACGTTAAAATGTCACTCCTGAAAGAGTCCTCACCATTGAGTATATTCAATGACACTGATTGCTAGAATTGAAACTCTTCCACTGTTGTCTCTAGAAGGACAGGGAAAACTCTAATGAGAACGTCTGGAAATGACTATACACTGTTATTTACATAACAGTGGCTGTCACTTGTGAACACTGTGGACCTGCATGTGCAAGGGCGTCCCTTGTTTCAACTCTGTCGTCTTAACAATCTTGGAGACGGGGCTACCACTGGCCTGGTTGGGACTTTGCCAATCTGCTACATCTAGGCCCTGTGGGTCTGGGGTTCCTAGCTTACTCCGAGGCCCCGTGACTAACCCTCGAGAGGGATTCATTTTTCAAAGAGTTACTTTAAAAATCCTAAAAGTGGCCGGACTTGGTGGCTCAGCCTGTAACCCCAGCAATTTGGGAGGCCGAGCCAAGCGGATTGCCTGAGCCCGCGGGTTCGAGAACCACCCAAGCAAAGTGGATTGCCTGAGCCCGCGGGTTCGAGAACCACCAAGCCTGGCGATAGCTGATTTTAAAATAACTCTCCCCACACATTACTTGCTTCATCCGTGTGTATTGACCCTGTCTCTTTTAGCCAGTGGTACTAGGTGGGGAAGAAATGAAGTCCTTGCTCAGATCAGCACTGCAGCCTAGCTGAGCAGCCTGGGGCCTCAGCCTGTCCCCAGAATGCTCAGCGGGGATGTGCTCAGTCCTCGGCCAACAACTGATGGAGAATCAAATCTGCTGTCAGAGCCAAAATAAATGGTCTAAAGTAACAAAATGCCAATTAAACATCTTAAAATAAAGCCGGGGAGGGGAAAGAATACCCGACAATGGCAAACAGCAGTTATAGG
This sequence comes from Carlito syrichta, assembly GCF_000164805.1. Classification (NCBI taxonomy): domain Eukaryota; kingdom Metazoa; phylum Chordata; class Mammalia; order Primates; family Tarsiidae; genus Carlito; species Carlito syrichta. The sequence continues at coordinate 381,835 of NW_007246492.1, forward strand.
GAAAAACCTGCTCTCTGAAGTGGCTTCTTACTGTCACAGAATGTGAGCTTGCTATCCCGGCATGGTGGTTCACACCTGTAATCCCTGCACTTTGGGAGGTGGAGGCGAGAGGATTGCCTGAGCCCACGAGTTTGAGACCAGCCTGGGCAACATGGCAATACCTTGTCTCTACAACAACAACAAAAAATAGCTGGGGGTGGTGACACATGCCTGTGGTTCCAGCTACTTGAAAGGCTGAGGCGGAAGGATTGCCTGAGCCCAGCAGGTCGAGACTGCGGTGGCTGTGAGTGTGCCACTGCACTCCTGCCTGAGTGACATGAGACTGCAACTCAAAAAAAAAATGTGAGCACACCAAGCATACAGATCATCGGAACAATTTGGTACTGTGACGGCATCTGAGAGCATTTCACTGATAGAAAACCATCAGAACCATGGGGCCAGGAAGACACTGCTTTCCGGAAGAGGAGGGATAAAGCGAAGATTCCTGTTTCACTTCAGTAAGAATGGGGTGGGTGCGGCATTGCAATTCACATCTGTCTTTGAATGGTTCCCAGGCCCGCCACCATGCAGTAGGTGACCAGAAGCCTGTGAGAACATTCGCTCCATTTCTCAACTGTGCCTGAAGACTCTGGAAGAGCATTTGCCCCAATTCTACACACTGTGTGGCTCATATATATATTTCCCGGGATTCAAACACAGGCAGTGGGGATCTGACAACTGTCTGCAATCTCTTCCGATCTGTGCAGAAATTTCTTCGGATGTAGAACATTTCCTCACAGTGACCAAGTTTCCCAGCAACTATCAAAGAGATAAAAACTCCCACTGCTGTTCCATCAGATCTTTTCCATCTGTTTTAGAAAGAGTCTGTGTTCCTATTGACTGTTCTGCCCTGTAGATTCCAGCCTGACTACAAGGAGGTGAACTTGAAGGGAGTCACACACACCCTCTGCGCCCTGACAGGCACGGGGGCATCACGCGCTTCGGTGCTCACTGTGAGTGACAATCCTGGTACACACCACCCTGCCGAGACAAGGCTTTCAATGTTTTTTCATCATCTGACACAAAGAGAACACCATGCCAACTAGCATTTCTCATGTACTCCCTGGCCAAGGTCCTTATCAGCATGGTCTTAGCCACACACCTGATGACAGCTCAAAACCACCAGCAACAAACACCTTAATGACAGATTAGGAAAAAACACGCTCAACGTCTAAAGTTATGAGCAGATGTCTTTGATGTTTAATTTCGATTTTCATAGGAGTTAACTATGGCTCTAATACATTGATACAGAACATGTGCTTTTCTTACAAGATGCCCATAATGTTAACAGCTATTGAATGCAGGCCAACTAAAGAAGATGCTTTTATTTATTTGGCATCTACGCTGTCATGAGGTCAATTTCTTCATGAAACAAAAACAAACCACCGTAAGAAAAATTAATTTTTTTAGTTTCTTTTCTCAGTGACAGAATCACTTTGGTGTTTTGAAATGGATTTCCAGTAGGTCTAAAATACTGCTCTTAGACTTGTAAAAATTCCATTACAGAAACACGCAGAAGATAAAACAGAATAGCAGCAGTGTTTATCAGATAGATGGCTGCTCTAAACGTTCTTTGCCGTACTTTTCCTATAGGAACAGTTTGCAGAATCAAGTCAGAGATTCTGCTGGCACATAGCTATGGTTTGGGAGAGGGGGTAAAAAAAAAAAACCCAAAAAACTAAAAAGAAGAGACGAGATCAATAACGTAACACACAATGAAATGCTATGACTCTGCAGAAGTTGGCATTTTATGCATATTTCATATAAGATGGAAAATTTATACCTTCAAAAACCTAAGAGAAATCTAAAACATACTTTTCCTAAAGACAAACCTTGCTCTTCAATATCTTTTTCCCTAAGCTGCTTTAAGAAAGGTGGCAAAAATTTTAATGGACATTTGGTGATTCATCTGAAGTATTTCAACAGAAAATTGGAAAATTTGGTACACGATTCAAGAAGTGAAACTACAGATTTTATAAAACTAAATTAAACCATGCACAGACATCTTCTACTCCCAAATGGTTGAAACTTTAGTTTTTAAATCTGAGAGACCAGAGATCTTAGGGGAAAAGTCACTTCTAATACATCATAGTATTATTCGAACAGGCATCATAAGCAAGTTAACAGGAAGCACTAAAAAAAATTAAGTCACTACTTAAAAAACAATGAACACCGTTAAAAGCTAGAGTTGTATTCCAACTTCAGAAGAAAGTAGAACTACTTAAGTGAATGCTGATCTTCACAAGTATTTAATGTTCTTATGAAAATGATGTTATTGACATAACACCAGGTACAAAGCACTGTGAACAGACATGCTCAGCGGCATGTACTTCCAATGAATTCAAAATTACATGTGATCATATTAAGAACACATCATTCGCCATGGACAGTCCCAAGGCGTCTAAAAAACCTATACTAAAGGTTTGGACAGAGAAAGCAGGGATACACTCTGTTTCTTATAGAGTCACGTTGTAACAGATACACTCACATTATAGCTACAATGATACTAGTCACAATTTAAAATCTTACAGAATAATGCTATAATATGTAAAATTACAATATATTTACCTCCTTTAAAACCATTTCTAAGAAGGGCAGAACTGTCGTTTATTAGAAGGTAAAACCAACAGAAAAATGTAACTGGTAAGTGCTGTCATTAAACTATTTGTGGCTAAGTATATGCTAATTTTCAAAATACAACAGATTTTTGTTTTTCTTTTGGTCCAGGAGGCCAGTCAAAAACAAAGGTTGGTGACAGTTTCCAATTTATCAATAGAAATGAAAAGTTCATGAAACAACTTCAATGTTTATTAAAACACCTTTTTACAGAATGCTTTGTGTTTAAACACAGAAAAATACCTCAATAAATAATGGGTATGAACAGGTGAAAAACATAAATGAGTTCAGACGCTCTAATACGACTATCTCACAGTCCTCATTTGAAGGACATCAATAACCATAGGATTTACTTTGACTGTCAACTGAAATGCAATTATTATTTTTTAAAAAACCCTTATCGGGATTTACCGCTCACTATGCCTGGTTTTTTGCCTTTAGGGCAGGGATCAGCAAAGCGTGGCTCCCAAATCTGGCCTGCTGCCTTTTCTGCAAATAAAGTTTTATTGAAACACAGCCACACTCATTCATTTACCTATTATCTGTGGCTGCTTTTATGCTATAAAGGCAGAGGTGAGTCATTTTAAAGACCATATGATTCTAAAGCTTAAATTATTTACTATCTGATCCTTTAAAGAAAAAGTTTGTCAACACCTGCCCTCAAGGGCTTTCCTAGACCAACTAAAATAATGCACACGTTTTTTCTAATTTTATTGACAATCTGCTTTCTCGTATTCCAGTGCATGTGTGTAATCCCTCTCCCTCTCTCTCTTTTTTTTGACACTTCATTTTATTTGTAGGTATGTTGGAAGCTTAACTTCAATATATTGGGAATGTAAGCATAATATCTACCTGTGACCTGTTTGATTTCAGGTCATGCAGGGATTCTCTGGGAGTTAGATGACAACAAAATGGATGAGCCATACACCAACGGGATGGCCAGAAAACTGTACAACTGTACATCTTATTTTGTCTTGAATAAGGAGGCCAGAGAGCATAAAGGATCATGAAAACCAAACATACTTTGGAGTAAATGCCATTGTAAATGAGAGAAACGAGCTTGAGAGTTTTCAAAACACACACACACACACACACACACACACACACACACACACACACACCCCCTCCCACCTGTCACAGACTAAGAGTTACAACATAATCAAAGTATATTTGCTTTATAAATATATTACTGTCTATATACATATAGATACATCCACAAAAGACATGTTAAATAATTATTTATATAATCAATACTACTACTTTAAGGTTTTTTGTGTATTTTAAAATTACACACTCTATTAAAGTTATCAAAATAATTCTTTAAAAATACCAAGAATAAAACCAGTGAATAACTGCTTTTTTCCCATTCAAGTGGTTCTAAATCTTATCATTGGCCATTCAGACCTCAGACTTGGTCGTCCACAACTCAAAGAAACATAGTTCAATCAGGGAAAAGTTAGCCATCAAAAGCACCCCCTCCCCCATTTTTAATACCTCATAACAAATATGTATGTGTGTGTATATATATATATATAATATAAAATTCTCTTTTGTTATATTACATATTCTCATAAATGAATCTCCATAAAAACACAAAGTTCAAGTTTCCACCAGTACCAAACACATACTGGTGTGCATTTCCGTCAAATATTTAGGTAAATGACAAACTCTATACCAGGATATAGAGATCATAAAAGCAAGACTGAAAACGTCTGTATCACATGCAAGAAAGGAGGGAATACTAAGGGCCAGTATTTGGCCAGGTGGGTACTATTCCCTCTGGACTAAGACACAGAGACAACAGACTGGCTAATTACTGTGTAAAGTACAGTCAACTGTCAATTATTCAGGGCCAAGATATTCCGGTTTGAATCCTTTTCTTCTACCAGTTGACTACTTTGGCAATTTCACTTATTAATATACCTCTCTCTGGTTATTTTATTCGCAATTCTGGTAAGAGATTTGATTAGAGAGAAAGTTTCGGCTAAGATGAAGGTTTGTGATCAGCTATGGATTAACTTAATGATGGACTCCTTTTACTTATTGCTTTAGATAAATAAGAATTTGCTGTACCTGAAGTCGCCAATTATCTCCCTCTAAAGCCCTAAAAGCAACATCAGTGCTTCAACAACAGTGGGCATACTGTCTGTCCTCTTGACATAAGAAAACTGCTCATTTTGAACTCCTCATTATACTGAAGGATGAGAGCTATTCACTTCAGCAGAGGTGGCAGCTGGTGACACGATTTTTCCATAGTTTAAAATCCACAAAGCCATGACAGTCAGCTCAAAACGTTAGAGGGTCCAATGAAAACCAATGAAGGGTGGCACACAGATTTCACCACAGATCTCGTTTAAATACATTTAGTAAGGTTTGGCAGATCTTCAAATCACTAAAATGCCAAGATGAAGAAAATGGAAGCAAAATCTACACGTACAGTTTAAGTGATTTCGTCCCCCCCCCCCAAAAAGGTCTCAGACTATGACTAAAATAAAAGGTATTACACGTTTGTAACCCTCTTTTTGGCACTGGGTTAGCCTCTACATTTAGACTTGCTCCATAGATAGTGACCAACGGAATCAGGGAGAACAGTTTCACACGTGAGTAGGTTGCCCTCAGACAGACACCACTCAGAATGGTCTGCATGGCCTCACCCATATTCGTTCTGGGTACAGATGAGGGACGCTCATTTCAAACACAACAGCAGTAACTGTGTAGAACACCACTTTCCTGAATGAAGTTTGCTGAACACGGTTCAGATTATTGGATATGTCAATATGCACAATGCCTTTTAGAAGCATTTACTGTATACCCAAATCCTACTTCATGCAACACACGGTGTCACACGAGTAGTGAAAATGTTATCCTAGTCAAAGGTGCTTGGACATTATTTTCAGGCAGCATTTTACCTTTATTTTAAGTTAGGTTCACACTAGATAAGTTTTAGGAGAAAGGAAATGCCAATAAATTTATTTAATATGTTTTACTATGTTATATAAAACTAAGACAGACACTTTTTATTTACCTAAGTTGTTACTTTTATTTTCTAACCTATTCTAGAGCTCAATTTTACTTTAAAAATTTGTATTTAAATAAGGGATAAAATGTTGCCCAAAAGTCTAATCATAGTTACTTGTGTTTTAACTAGATCTACAAATCAAAATAGTTCTTATAGTTAAAAAGATACAATTTGTATCAACAGTAAAAGGTACTTTCTGGTTTTTCAGGGCTTTACTTCAAACTGCAGCATGTAGAATCCTCAGAATAACCAGGACATCTAGGCAGACTACAAAACAGATCTGAATGCATCTGTTACACTAAGTAAAATTCACAATCTGGAGGCAACAGTTGAACGATGTCGGTCAGACAACTGTCTGCCACTGACTGCAAGATCTCTCTTCTAATCCACAGAAAAATATTCGCAGCTAGCAAAACCCATGACTTTTAAACCAGAAATATCCCTTACTAATACTAGAACAGACTTCAGTCTGTATCTAAAACTACACTATTTGTGGCAAGAATCTGGCCTTAATAATATAACAGGCCCCCCAAAAAAACTACCTTCAGGAAAATGGAAAATATACAATATCTTACAAAAAGTTTAAAGTTACCCTTTACAGCTCCTCCATCACCATTTCTATAGTGCAGTATCAATAAGCGTTGCATATCCTCAACACATAGAACCACCTCAGGCCAGCCTCGATAAATAGCAGGAAAGCTAAAGACTATATTCAATATAAAAGTTGCATTGAGAATAATTAGATTCATTAAAAACAGGCAAGTACTGTGAAAGGGTTATTTTATCCAGTAGGGTTGTGCCCCCAAACAAAAAGACAGACATATTAAAAATACAGGTTGATGAAAACCCAGGAATTCAATTTCGTTTCTACTGTCTAGAAAGCACATCATAGCTGGATAACAAAGCTCCAACCTGTAACAGTTACGGCTTCTGCCTTAGTCATTAAAAAAAAAAAAAAAAAAAAAAAAAAAAAAGATGGAAACAATTTTTTTCCATTGATTGCATCTGCTTTCTTTTAAATCGACCACATTAAATTAACTAATTTCTTAACAGAAAAAATCCAAACAAAAACAACACAATGAAAAGTGCCATACTGCAAATCATCCTAATATATACTGTTACCCATTTCAACATAAACCGGTAACTTATATTCTGTGTAAAATATAAAGTCAGTGCGGTAGTTTATCTTTGTTTCTATAAATAATGATTATAGCACAAAGAAGCCCACTTCCCCCAAATAAAAATAACTTAAAAAGCTGTAAAAGAGTCTAATTAAGCTTGGCTTGAAAAAATAGTTTGCTAGGTCTAGTCAAATGCTCCACATTCTGAAGGTGTTGCCATTGCTTGCGGTTGATAGACAAACACCAAGTTAATAAAACATGAAACAAGGATAAAAAGTGCTGCGTATAAACCCCTGATGCACCAAAGATTCATATCAAAGATCACAGATACATCTATGAAATCAAACTGGAAAAATTTCCAGCCAAGGAGATAGCTTTGAAAAGGAAATGTTTAAAAAGAGGTTTCCATGTAAAGCAATGCCGTGATACTTCCACCAGGTGGGGCTACACATACAGGTTCCATGATACAGTCGCTCACATAAATGGATACTATATAACCTCCTTGCTGGAAGGAGATCACATGTGCTATTGTAGCAAACCTCCCTCAGCATTTGAGCTGAACAAAAGACGACTAAACACCACGAAGATGCATCATCTTTCAATAACCCAGCTGCGATTTCTCCACGAGGATCGCCGCGGCCAGCTGCTGGGCGTCCGTCAGGTGAGGGTTCCTCTTCATGACGAGCCTCACGAGCTCAGGCGGGAAGATGTTGCACAGGTTGACGTAAATTTTCTCGCGGCTGTCGGGGTACCGCGGGGGGTCCGGCGGCACGCCGCAGTAGGGCACGCGCCAGGCGGGCTCCGGCCGCTCGGGCAGGCTCTGGAAGGTGAACGGCTCGTAGCACGGCTGCGCGGCGCTGTCCGGCAAGGAGTAGGTCTGCCGGTAGCCGTAGGCGTCCAGCCCGTAGCTCGGCCGGTCCCAGCCGCCCCGCCCGTCCTGGCGCGAGTGCGGCTTCCGCGGCCTGGAAGGGGAGCGGTCGTAGAGGCGCGAGTCGGAAACGCTGTCTGGGCGCGTGGCCCCCAGGGCCCGCCCGAGGTGG